>NC_092160.1:3402500-3702500 GCF_045791955.1 Oncorhynchus clarkii lewisi | reverse complement strand
AGCTGTTCCGGGTGACTGTGTGATCACTCTCTCTGCAGCCGATGTGAGTAAGACCTTTAAACAGGTCAACATTCACAAGGCCGCTGGGGCAGACGGATTACCAGGACGTGTACTTCGAGCATGCGCTAACCAACTGGCAAGTGTCTTCACTGACATTTTCAACCTCTCCCTGTGTGAGTCTGTAATACCAACATGTTTAAAGCAGACCACCATAGTCCCTGTGCCCAAGAACACTAAGGTAATCTGCCTAAATGACTACCAACCTGTAGCACTCACATCTGTAGCCATGAAATACTGGCTGGTTATGGCTCACATCAACACCATTATCCCAGAAACCCTAGAGCCACTCCAATTTGCATACTGTACCAACAGATCCACAGATGATGCAATCTCTATTGCACATCACACTGCCCTTTCCCACCTGGACAAAAGAAACACCTATGTGAGAATTCTATTTATTGACTACAGCTCAGCGTTCAACAACATAGTGCCCTCAAAGCTCATCACTAAGTTTAGGACCCGGGGACTAAATACCTCCTTCTGCAACTGGATCCTGGACTTCCTGACAGGCCGCCGCCAGGTGGTAAGGGTAGGTAACAACACATCCACCACGCTGATCCTTAACACGGGGGCCCCTCAGTGGTGCGTGCTCATTCCCTTCCTGTACTCCCTGTTCACTCATGTCTGTACGGCCAGGCACGACTCCAACACCATCATTAAGTTTGCTGACGACACAACAGTGGTAGGCCTGATCACCGACAATGATGAGACAGCCTATGGGGAGGAAGTCAGAGACCTGACCGTGTGGTACAAGGACAACAACCTCTCCCTCAACATGATCAAGACAAAGGAGATGATTGTGGACTACATGAAAAGGAGGACCGAGCACACCCCTACTCTCATCGACGGGGCTGTAGTGGAGCAGGTTAAGAGTTTCAAGTTCCTTGGCGTCCACATCACCAACAAACTAACATGGTCCAAGCACACCAAGACAGTCGTGAAGAGGGCACGACAAAACCTATTCCCCCTCAGGAGACTGAAAAGATTTGGCATGGGTCCTCAGATCCTGAAAAGGTGATACAGCTGCACCATCGAGAGCATTCTGACGGGTTGCATCACTTCCTGGTATGGCAATTGCTCGGCCTCCGACCGCAAGGCACTACAGAGGGTAGTGCGTACGGACCAGTACATCACCGGGGCCAAGCAATTTTTTTGCAGACATGTTTTGGTACCCTTCCCCAGAGCTGTGCCTCAACACAATCCTGTCTCGAAGCTCTACGGACATTTCCTTTGACCTCATGGGTTGGTTTTTGATCTAACATGTACGGTCAACTGTGGAACCTATGTGTGGAACCTAGGTGTGTGCCTTTCCAAATCATGTCCAATCAATTGAATTTAACACAGGTGGACTCCAATCAAGTTGTAAAAACATCTCAAGTGTGATCAATGGTAACGGGATGCACCTGAGCTTAATTTTGAGTCTCATCGCAAAGGGTTTTAAAACCAGCTTTTGCATCTTGCCTATGCCGCTCGGTCATTTCTCATCCATATATTTATATGTACATATTCTTATTCCATCCCTTTACTTAGTTTTGTGTGTGTTGGGTGGTTGTTGTGGAATTGTTAGATTACTTGTTGATATTGCTGCCCTGTCGGAACTAGAAGCACAAGCATTTCGCTACACTCGCAATAACATCTGCTAACCATGTGTCTGTGACCAATCAAATTTGATTTGATTTTGAAACCATGCAGTTTATTAGGCTACAGATGTTATAAATTCTGATAAACTTCACAGGGTGGTGAAAGTGCGTGGTGATCTTGATGCTCCTTTCCAATAAATATTGAGGGTCTTATTCTGGTGACATGAATAATGCTTGACTACCATAATAATCTCATCAGGTAGACTTGCATAGCCTACCTGTACTGTATCTGCGAGCTGTTGGTTTGCTAAAGCGCACATGCTAAAATCAGAATAGTCACATTTGCTATTTAATGCAGTTTTTGTGACAAAATTATCGGTAGAGGTATCGGGTACATGAAAACAGATTTTTGTCCACAACAAGTCAATTTGGTGGAAACACACCACTGGTGGGAAAATGCGCATATTTTCTTAATGCCGATTCTAGAATATTACCATAAAAATCTGTCGCCAATTGTATGGAAACCTGGTTAGTGTTAGGAATGTTTGTCACCTTACCTATATTTCAGCACTGAACAGGTCATTTGATTCTTGTCATCTTTTCAATTGCGTGGTGTTGTTGTTACTCAACTGTATTGAGTTCATTTCAGTTAACTCTCAGCGTGAAAAAGACATGGGAGGGGGGCCTCATTATAATTTTTCCTGGTATGCTTTGTTGCAGGTTTATGTTTAGAATAGTTTGTTTTAATATCTATGTTTCCTCATGCACATTGATTGATTCATTTATCTTATACAAAGATAAATAACATTTTTCTAAACTATTCCAATCTGTAAGGGGTTGAACTTACTGCACATGGTTTATTGAGACCTTCACCTTAGCAGTCACTCTGAGTACAGGTTGGGGGTGATGAAATATTCAAATTCTTCCCTCTGGCAGGATTCCGACGGGAATTACTAATCACTTCACAAACCAGCATAATGTGACTTGCAGGTCTGATGTGGCCCATGAGCCAGGATTTTCAGACCATAATGTTGAGGATAACTAGGCCATAACTAAAGGCCTTATTAAATGTATAATATGCAGTCATAAAGTGTTCACTTTGAATTGAAACACATTCACTCTGGCAGTCACTTGGTGAAGGCTTCAGGAATAGAAATTAATGAATGCAACAGGCATGTCTCTGTCACTAACAAAGACAGTCATGGGTGGGTATCTCTCACATTGACTCAAAAGACATGCTGGGAAATATGCAAATACGGCTTTACACCCTATAGTGTTAAAACTTAAACGCATTGTACTGAATAAACGTGCTTTTGCATTTAAAAAGTGTTACAGCAAATAAATATGTTTACAAAAACACTAACGTATTTTCATTTAAATTCTAAATAGCTTGACACGTTTAAAAAGTGTTGCAGAAAAGTTTTTAGTTATGTGTTCAGATGCGAAACACTTGATTTTACAATGACAATGACCATAGGAATTGCACAAACAGAACCGGGACCAGGCTAGTGGAAATGTTGCTGTAGACTACTAGGAAACGTTGTTGTCGTGGGCTACTACTAGAACTAGGCTGTCTATGGTCATCAATCAGTAGAGTGCCCCATTTCATCAGTTATATCATCTCATTGATCTGTCAGGAGGAAAGGCCTGATGCGATGTGGGAGGTCAATACAGCGAGGCTGCCTGCTGCACGTTCAGCCCAGCCTACCCCAGTTGTTCAAGGACGCCAATCAATCGGATTCACACAATCTTTTCCGAGAGGGGGGGGGGGGCTAGCACGCCACTGTTGTTGATTGGCAACAGGGGTCTTTTGCTCAGTCGTGATCAATGGGAAGGAAAAGAGAGCAACACGTCGCTTTCGCCGCACGTCGACAACATTTCCCGATGTCACGCGGCCTGGCATAGCCCCAGTCACATGTCTGATCTAATTGCGTGGATCATTTTAGGGATTGATGCACCGTAAGTGGTAAGCTCTAGTCTGGGTCCTCCTTATCATACCGCTCGCTACCTGTGACTGATCACTGACAATTTTGTTGTGATCCATCGGGGGGGTTAAGAGGACAGGTCAGCTCATAAGTCAATAATTGGCGTCATCGATACCATGTCCATTATCAGTCAGTAATGTATGGTTGGGAGAGTTCTATAAGAGAGAAGAACGGAAATGCCCTATTCTATATTTACATGCCAACTTTTGATGCAGTTGTTTGACACTATTTGGAAATTAGTGGCTTTTCTTGTGGTTGATTGATTTCATTGAGCGTTTAGCTTACACACATTTATCTCTGGTAATGTGTATAAACAAAACAACAATTGATTCTGACATCTCTTCATAGCATCCAATTTCATCCGAATCTTAGGTCACTGTCATTCATGTAACGTGGATAATCCGGACTGAGTGATAAATCTACAATACATATAAAATCACTGACATGCTCTTAATAAGTCAATGTACAATTAACAACAAGAGCGGGAAAGAGTTTGAATGAATGGTGTGCGTGTGCTTCTCACGACTGAGCATCACCTACAGAGCTGTAGAAAAAAACAGCCAGATGTTCAGCAACCTAAATGTCTCTCCACTGAGGCATGTATAAAATGCAATGTATTGAGGGGGATGCTTAACCCGCAGTATGACCTGTGTGGCACGGTGACGTGATAGCGTCCTATATGCATACAGCAGAGCACAGCACACTGAACCCGTTGAGCGCTCCTCCGGCTTAACGGCTTTCATTTTGGAGGCAAGTCAGAGGCCTCGACAAAGACGCAAAAGATTCCGTGCTCAACGCTCTGTGATTGGCTGGCAGGGCTCTTGTCTCTGAGTGGAGGAGGAAGGAGAGTGAGTCTGTAGTGAGCTAGAGCGAGAGAGCTGGAGACCCGATACCCCCGGCCAACACGTGCCTTTCCATCACGACTCCCTTTTTCTTCCAGCACAATGCTGGCAGGCAGGCAAGCTCGGCTCCCTCCGCTGCTCACCACTCTCTTTCTCACTACTTTATTGTCGGGCTGGTTAAACAAACTGCCACAACCAGTCACTCAGGTGATAAAGGGTTTCCAAGTCGTCTGATCTAACACAAACAAGCAGTGGGGGTGAAAAGTTTTGCTCCGGCTGAGCGGTCACATGCCAGACATTTCTCTGCTTAGACCTCGTCCAGTCCTCCCTCCCCTTTCTCCCAGGGCCACTACCCCCAGACATCGCCCTAGGGCAAAGAGGAGTGGGGCTATATTTAGCGGCTAGGGGATAGAGGGATGCCAAAGGCCCTTTTTACCATCATAGTATGTAACATTTGGTCATATCCCATCCCCTGTAAATTTGAACATTTCTAGATCGAGGAATGAGGACAGAGCCATGATGATCACCAACAGACCAAACTGCAAACTGTGCTTGGAAAGCGCTTGCATTTGGAAAGCCTCTCCACGTTTGGGGAGCTTCTGCGTTTTGGACTTGTTTGAACAACGACAGGTGTAAATGAATAGAGATCCATATTCTGTTGTTTGCCTCCTTTTGTCCCGACATGGATCTGAATGTCAAATCCAGAAGTCTCTTGGACCGTCGCAGAATATTGATCAAGAGCAAACACACATTATTTACTATATGTTCCTGGATGGGTAGGAATGTGTTAACACTAAAAAGCAACAACAACAAAGAAACTATGATTAGTCATAGGATGAAGCAGAACGGAGAAACCCAGCCGTTTGTTACACCACTGCCACTTTTTCTTCCAGGAAGTGTGATGCACTGAGTTGCTACAGGTAGGTTACATATCAAACCCGCCCAGCGGATGTTGGCTCCTCTTCAGTCTCAGTACTGCACTGTCGATGACAGGACCGCAGAAACAAGTTCTGACGAAAATGGTTAATTACTCTGACAAATCGAAAACAAACTGCTGTCTAGACAATGGACAGTGGCATTTTCTTTGGGGCTGTCTTTTCCTTGACCTGTGAGAACGTGTGCACTGCATTGAGAGTGGCTGAGTCAGTACAGTGTGTGTACATTGTGGGATATGTAGCATTCCTGCCATTGTTTTGTGAATAGAGGGGTGTCGGGAATAGAACAATTTGGGTTGTCAGACACGCTAAGCCAGCAAAGTGATTCCAAAGGCACGATTTTCCACACCTTGACGTAAAAGATTCACACACCACACACTCCCCCTACTCATGTGCACACACATGAACGCACATACTCTGTGCTCGCATTCTCACACAACAGAAAGCTGTTAGGCTTCTACAGCTTGGGACTAGAGTGACGCAGGTGTGTGAATCTGTAAGGATCAGACATCCTCCCCTCAGAGAGAGATTGTGTGTGTGTGCGTGCGTGTGACCACTTGATGGGTGGCTGTCAGGGGGCAGGTCATCTGGCCTAGAGCCTGGGGACGATATCTGTCACTGTCTGCAGACCTGGCAGGTCTCTCTCTCTCTCACACACACACTCTCTCGCTCATAGTTCCAGTAAGCTTCATTCCACCTTCTCACCACCACCAGCCAAGCCCTTCCTCTGTGCTCCTGCTGGACAGACAGGCAGCGAGACAGACTGTAATTAAGATAAGCTCACATTAGAGGGTGTGGAACCCCGTACTGGGGAAATGAGAGATCTGAGTCTCTATCCTATCTACTAAATTATTATCCTCCAGGACACCAAAGCGGTGCAATCAAAGCACTGGTAAATGGGGAAAGAAATGTGAATGTGTGTTAAGACTAAGTAGTCTATTCTATAAGGATATTCCCTGACTACTGGGTGACTGGATGTTGGCTACCTTCTTAAGATAGACTATCTGCATGTGTACATTGATTTGAAGTGATGAACAGAGAATCTAGGATAATGCTGAATTGTCTGATTTGGTCTCAGCTGGATCTCTGTGTGTTTTCTGGGAAATGGGAGAGGTTAGACTGCTGGAGTCAGCCTGTGATGTTGACAGCCCACCTGCTATAATGCTGTGTGAGTGCACCGCTGCAAGATGTAGTCCAGGCAGGCAAACTAGGCCAGATTAGTATTGGAGGCTGAGCCAGAGCATTGCCTTCTGGGTGCCCTGATGCTACCTCCCCCTGCCTCCCACGTCTCTCCCCCTTGCCTCCCCTTCTCTCATGCCTCCCCCTCCCTGCCTTCTCCCTCCCTCTTGCCTCCCCATCTACCTCACTTCCCTCCCTCCTCCTTGCCTCCCACCCTGCCTCTCCCTCCCCAGGGAGAGACTGATTTTTTGAGGAGAGCACCGGAGGGGACCCACGTTTCACAACCCTCCCAGGTTTAGCAATAATGAAGCAATGCTTAGCGTTGGGTATAATAAACATTGATCCCATTCAGTTGGATTTTTAAGACCTCAAATACACCCCCCTCCACACACACACACACACACACACACAAGCACGCGCGCAGACAAAACAGACGTAAATCCCGATTAATACATAGTGCACACACAAACATGTGCACACACACACGTACAAATTGACAGGCACATGTCAGAATAAGCAGTGTAAGCAATAGGAGCGGAGGTATTTATTGAGGATTGAAGGACATTAGGGGCATGCAGTGGGTGTAGCATACTTTGGTAAATATAGTCTAGCCACGGTGGCCAGTGCCAGGCACTCCTGGGGGGTTGTGCCGTTGGGTGAGAGAAGAAGGGGGGGGGGGGGGGGCTGTGTTGCCTCTGGGAACACAGCAATACAGGGAGCAGCCGATAAAGAGATTGGCGGTTGTTATATTTTGGTCCATTCCGTGGAAAGACAGAGGCATATCTGGTAAGCATCCCAGATGTTTGGCATTTAAGCGATCTGGATATGCAAGTACCAAGGGAAACTCCTCTCTATCCTCCTTATATGAGTTTCACACTGCTCTGGACCATACAGGCAAACATAGGAATCCCTCATGGCACAGTTAAAACACAACATGCAAGAGATAGATGGAAAGTTTCATTCCAAAACGCTACATCCATTTTCAGAAATTTGAGTAAATTATATATTTTATTGTTTAAATAAATTATTAAAGAGCTTGGTGTGTTTTTTTCACTATCTAATCATGGCATAGGTTTGTTCAATGACAGAAATGTATTTGTTTAAAATCTACCACTTGATGGTTTCATTTTAGAGAAACAATTAATTATTTATTTATTTTTGCTAAATGCTACATATCTGCCTTACTCTCAGAGAAATAAGTTTGACATTTTTATACAGTCAAATGTAACAAATGTTTTTTTAAATAACTGTACAAATGATACATCTATGACATGTTTTTATTTAAATAATTAAATGCAGTTATTTGAGATCAGTATGTAAAACTTGTGTATTTGACATTTTAGTCATTTAACAGATGCTCTTATCCAGAGCGACTTACAGCTAGGTGAGACAACCACATATCACAGTCCAATATACAGGATACAAACTAGAGGTCGACCGATTAATCAGAATGGCCGATTAATTAGGGACGATTTCAAGTTTTCATAACAATCAGAAATCGGTATTTTTGGGCGCCGATTTCCAATTATTTAAAAATATATGTTTTATTTTTTATACCTTTTATTTAACTAGGCAAGTCAGTTAAGAACACATTCTTATTTTCAATGACTGCCTAGGAACTGTGGGTTAACTGCCTTGTTCAGGGGCAGAACGACAGATTTTCACCTTGTCAGCTCAGGGGTTCCAATCTTGCAACCGCACAGTTAACTAGTCCAACGCTCTAACCATTGCACTCCACGAGTAGCCTGCCTGTTACGCGAATGTAGTAGAAGCCAAGGTAAATTGCTAGCTAGAATTAAACTTATCTTATAAAAAACAATCAATCATAATCACTAGTTATAACTACTGGTCCAGTTTAGCAGGCAATATTAACCAGGTGAAATTGTGTAATTTATCTTGCGTTCATTGCACGCAGAGTCGGTATATGCAACAGTTTGGGCTGCCTGGCTCATTGCGAACTAATTTGCCAGAATTTTACGTAATTATGACATACATTGAAGGTTGTGCAATGTAACAAGAATATTTAGACTTAGGGATGCCACCCGTTAGATAAAATATCGAACGGTTCTGTAAGGGCCGCAGCTTTTGTGGAGCGATGGGTAACGATGCTTCGAGTGTGGCTGTTGTCTATGTGTTTCTGGTTCGAGCCCAGGTAGGGGCAAGGACGGGGGGGGACGGAAGCTATACTGTTACACTGGCAATACTATAGTGCCTATAAGAACATCCAATAGTCAAAGGTATATGTAATACAAATGGTATAGAGAGAAATAGTCCTATATATACTATATTAACTACAACCTAAAACCTCTTACCTTGGAATATTGAAGTCTCATGTTAAAAGGAACCACCAACGTTCTCATGTTCTGAGCAAGGAACTTAAACGTTAGCTTTTTTACATGGCACATATTTTACATGGCACACATTTTTACATGGCACATATTACTTTCTTCTCCAACACTTTGTTTTTGCATTATTTAAACCAAATTGAACATGTTTCATTATTTATTTGAGGCTAAATTGATTTTATTGATGTTTTATATTAAGTTAAAATAAGTGTCAATTCAGTATTGTTGTAATTGTCATTATTACAAATAAAAAATACATTTAAAAAATTGTCCGATTAATCGGTATCGGCTTTTTTGGCCCTCCAATAATCGGTATCGGTATCGGCATTGAAAAATCATAATCAGTCGACCTCTAATACAAACATTTCATTCTATCAAACAATTGATATATAGTGTTTTGCAAGAGAAAAAGCTAACATTTGATGATTTTTTTTCTGCCTCTAAAATAAAAAAAACATCTGAGAACACTAATATCTAACACACACATGAAAGTACTCATAAACAATCATTCTGATGAAAAAACACAAATGTGAAAATTTAGTGGATATACAGTAGTGTTTTAGAAAAAAAAACTCTTCAGATACACTTCTTTGGAACCTTTTTGGTTCTAGGTAAAAACCATTTTGGGCTCCATGAAGAACCTCTATGTGGAAAGGGTTCTATATGGAACCCTCTGTGGAAAGGCTTTAGAGTCACTTCCCTCTATAATCATTCGGACCAAAAGTTAAATCCAGTTTGAGGCTAGCGTCTCATTTTGGGAGTCTGAAATGGGTGTAGGAGAATTGGTCATAATCTCATCATACACACACGGTCATTTAACATACACACAACCACACACAAAGATTCACTCACGCGTGCTCACGCGCATGCACGCACACCAAAAACACAGAGACATAAAAGCTTCTATAACAGAGCCTTCTTATCTCAGTGCAGCACACCTCTTTACCGGTGATACGGGCAGTAATTGAATTGTGCATGAGGCCATTTGCATGAATAGGGGAAGAATTCAAAAAGCATCACGGACAGTTAAACAGACTCTTGTCTCCTGGCTCCTTGGCTTGCTTTGACTCTGACTCTATGCTCACCAGCCTCTCTGCTGTTCAGTGTCTGGTGTGTTAGTCATATGCAGATTATACAATATAATCCTCCTGGATTCACCTTGGTTCATACAGAGAAAAGAGCATAATGTAACATTACGCACAGGGATCTGTTAGGATCCCAGGACGACACCACGTCATCACACTACCCTGCCAGGATGGATCCACCGAGGAAAGTCGTTTTTTTTGTGGTGTAAATGTAACGTTCCATACGGGACCGTTGTGAATGATGTAGCAGCATTTCTAGATGGGAACATTTTCCCCCAGTACATCAAATTGTCACATTAAAAGAGCTTTTTATGTAATCATGCATTTCCTAATGCTGGCTTTCAGCCCTTTTAACGGTCCATTCCGGAGACCCATGGATACATCAGTGATTTGAAATAATGCTTAGATACAGCATGACTCAAGACATCTTGTGAACCAATCAGATACATTCATTTTTTTTTCTCCCACGTGACTAGCCCCAGGGTAATCTCTATGAACCCAAACAAAGCTGTCCGTCTAATACTAAACCATCCAGCCTGGCTTGCACACTTTATATACACATCGTATTCTCTCATACTATCCTGGCGTGTGTGTGTGTGTGTCATGATATATTGACAGGGCAGAGACCTTTCCTGCCAAGCTCACTCCTCCGGTGGCGATCGAAGTGAATGTTTTTACTACACCCAACTGTATAATATGTCACCCAATAAATGTTCAATCAGAACCAATCGTGCTGGCATGTAAAGGTTAAGGGACTCTGGCTGTGGCCACAACAGACAGTCTGCAACTATGGCTTTGCTGGCTTCACCTCAGTATGATTACATTGTTACAAGGACATTACATGACCACATAGCCAGAGTTGGATCTGTGATGTGGTGTATAGACCATGGACCCATTCCCCTTCCCTTCGCACAAACACATCCACTGTCTCTCCCTCCCTTGGAAACAGCTGTTGTTGGAGTTGAACCAGAACACCAGCTTACTGGGTCTTCTTAGTTTGAGCACAATGAGAGGGAGGCGGGGAGGGAAGGGGGAGGGAGCCCATACCAGCAGCAGTTCACCCTGCACCGAGGATGCTGGCTATTACAATACATGACCCTGGCCTTTCTTATTCCTGCCTTGAGAAGGCCAGAACAAGCTGGTCGTCAATATACCCCAGAGCGTACTGCTGGGGGGAATACGGAGGGAGGTTAGAATAGTAGGGATGATAGAAAGAGAAGAACAAGAAGATAGCACTACAAGGAGGATTAGATTAGGAACACTTTATTATCCCACCAGGGGGAAATTGGTTTAGTCATGTGCTTAAAAAGACCAAAGACATTTCATATGGAAAGTGCAATAGGCATCGTATTTACAGTGAAAGTTCAACACATATGTGCACTCCTATTAACCAATCAAGAGTCTTTTGGTAAATGTATCCATTAAACAGCTGTATTATAGAGTCCCTGTATCTATACTTCCTGGACGTCTTTTAAAGAAGGGTTTTCCCTCTAAGTCAGGCTGCGGATGCTTTTGACAGAATTGTGGATGAAGTGGGTGGATATGTGATGGAAGAAAGGGGGATGTCATCAACCTTTCCCTGCCTGTTGTCAGAGCGACAACTCCTCATGGGCCGAGGCTGCTGGTGGAAATGAAGAGGGAGAATAAGGTTAGAGAGGATAGAGAAAGAAGAAAAGGGAAGATATGAGGGGGAGGATATTTGATGGAAGAGCGAGTGCCGGTGTCAACCTTTCACTGTCGGTTGTCATAGCGACACTCACTAGGCCTACTCATGGACCAACGCTGCTGCTTGGAAAACAGTGTGAGAATAGGGTTAGCGAGGATCGAAAGAAAAGACGAAGGGGCTATTAGGAGGAGGGGGATATGTGATGGAGAGAGAATGCTGGTGTCAATCTTTCAGTGTTGCCACATCGACACATGGCCAGGGCCAGCTGTCCCTGGTGGCCTGATGTGGTAAAAGGGGAAGTCTTCCATAATTACCTCAAGATTAGAGAGCACATGACCACAGTAAAATCCCCAAATAACCTCTACAAATCCTAAAATTCTGCAAGCTTTCGGAAACACCACCAGAATACTAAGAGGGGAGGGAGTCAAAACAATTTGATCTACATACCTCCACAGTTATGTACAGAATCTAGAGCTATGTCCATAATGGCACGCTTTTTCCTATATAGTGCACTGTGAGCCCTGTGGTCCCTGGTGAAAAGTAGTGCACTATATATGGAATAGGGTACCATTTCAGACGCAGCCTAGGAATTTCCCCTCAGGCCTTATACACAGGCGTCAACTGAGTCAGGAAGAGTACAGCCCTTTTAAAGAAGAAGTCTGAACCACGCAACGCCTGAAAAGAGGAAATCTTTCTGATTCATCTGTGTGGGTTGGGGGTGCATTCAGTTCACCATCCAATTCACTCTCAGGCAGTCACTGTGTCTGCAATGCAACACACCACTTGTGAAAGCAAATCCCAATACCTTCACCGTCCTCCTCCTCCTCATCATCTGTCTCACTGATACTGACTAACACAGTGGGCTGGGGGGTCTGCAGTCCACACCTCCTCCATCTGGGCTTTTTGAAATACTTCCGTATTGTCTCGTATGCTTTCGGTAAAGCTACTGTTTCCTTCTCCGTACCAATGAGTGAAAATGACGAGCCAGATGTGCAGCAAATACCTGCAGTTGTTGCTCATATGTAGTCATAATTAGGGACATGGGTTTTTCCTAGTCAGGTCACATGCTCAGGAAAAACTCTCGGCCCACAGTAATAACATGTAATAATCTGAACTCTGTTCTCTCTGAGTGCAATGTGAGACTGTGCTGTGTCCCAAATGGCACCACATTCCCTACATAGTGCACTATGTAGGGCACGGCATAGGCATTACGGTGCCATTTGGGATGCACATTTTGAGACCAAGGCCATTTCTAAGCTGCAATATGTATACAGACAGTGTGACGGGGACAGGGACCTGACAAAAACCCTGCTAGGATAAGAGCTACCATGACGCCATCATGACACGTCCCCTCCCACGTGATGTGTATCAATTTGCCACAGATCAGATACATACCAGGCTAGAGTCTGGAGGCTGGCACAGCAGTACCTCTGCTCACCTTAGGCAGCCTGCCAGCCACCATAAAACTCCTTGTCATCATTCACTGTTAGCCTTTTATACAGATACAGTTCACTTCATTACACTCTTAGGAAAAAAGGGTTCCAAATTGGTCTTTGGCTGTCCACCACAGGAAAAGCCTTTTTGGTTCCAGTTAGAACCTTTTTTGGTTCCAGGTAGAACTCTTGTGTTCCATGTAGAACCCTCTGTGTAAAGGGTTCTATATGGAACAAAAAGGGGTTCTCCTATGCGGACAGGTGAATAACCCTTTTAGGTTCTAGATATTTAAAAAAAAGTGTTATCTAGAACCTAAGAGACACAAACACACACCCTTTCCCAAGAAATGTGATCATCTGATTATAATCTGAATAGAATTGCATTCAGTTATCAGTTTCTCTATCAGTCAGATTGGTGTCTGCTAGACTGAAGTGCAAGTACAAAGTGATTGCTGCAAGGAATGTAGGGGACGTGGGTGTAAGGTTATTAATATGTTATAACATGACTAATACTGTGTATTACCAAGTCTGCAAAGTGCATAGTTCATTGTGTAGCCAACTATTGCATAAGCAGCATACACCGAAAATATCCTAATTTCAAGGTTTTCTGTCAGATCACCTTATTTTCACAACTTTGTGTCTGTAACTTATCAAGCCTCTCCTTCCTAGAGTCAACAAGAGCTTGGCATGCCCTGTGGGTGGACGGCCACTGGCCAGGCTGGTGTCACTGAAGGTGTGTGTGAATAGGTAGGGTGGGTGGGTCTGTCTGTCTGTCTGTCTATAGTATGGAATTGAAGGCTAATGAGCTCCATTTAACTGATGTAGTATACCAATCCGGAGACCTTTAAATGATCTGATATGCCCTAAATAAGGAACACTGTTTTAATAAGCTTTTTAAAGTGCAATGTGTAGCATGCAGAGTTTCCTTAATCCAAGCTTGGTAGAGATGGACAGAGTAATCCTCCAAGGCTATAGGAGGTCAGGGGTCAGCTACAGGTTCCTATAGCCGAGAAAAGCATATGTCAGCAGCCTAGCTCCAGTGTGTGTGTATATATATATATATATATATATATATAATCTCTCCCCCCCCCCCCCCCCCTACCACTGGAGAAAGGTTAGTTCCAAATGAGCAGCTAGTTCCAACATTCCAGGGGTGTCGCTTCACATCTAGGAGTCAGCTGCCTGGTAGAAGAGGGTGAAGGGTGACCTCCAGGCACCATTGACATTTTAACACGGCAGCATGGAGGGAGCATTCTGCATGGCTCTACTACACTGTAGCTTACAGGCAGCTCGGTGGCAGCGACTACAGGGAAAAACCGATCAAGATGACATGGCTAAATCCTCAACTATTTAAGGTTTAAGACTTGCTGCCACTCCAATCTGTCCAAAACTATGAAATAACATACAGTTGAAGTCGGAAGTTTACACACACCTTAGCCAAATACATTTAAACTCAGTTTTTCACAATTCCTGACATTTAATCCTAGTAACAATTTCTTGTCTTAGGTCAGTTAGGATCACCACTTTATTTTAAGAATGTGAAATGTCAGAATAATAGTACAGATCCTGACAGAGCAGGTGTACCTGAGTCAGGTTTGTAGGCCTCCTTGCTCGCACACACTTTTTGAGATCTGCCCACAATTTTCTATAGGATTGAGGTCAGGGCTTTGTGATGGCCACTCCAATACCTTAAGCCATTTTGCCACAACTTTGGAAGTATGCTTGGGGTCAATGTCCATTTGGAAGACCCATTTGCAACCAAGCATTAACTTCCTGACTGATGTCTTGAGATGTCGCTTCAATATAACCACATAATTTTCCTATCCCTTGATGCCATCTATTATGTGAAGTGCCCCAGTCCCTCCCTCACAACATGATGCTGCCACCTTCGTGCTTCACGGTTGGGATGGTGTTCTTCAGATTGGAGGAAAAAGGGGGATGCTTGCAAACATAATGATGGTCATTATGACCAAACAGTTCTATTTTTGTTTCATCAGACCAGATTACATTTCTCCAAAAAGTACGATCTTCGTCCCCATGTGCAGTTGCAAATCGTAGCCTGGCTTTTTTCATGCCTGTTTTGGAGCAGTGGCTTCTTCCTTGCTGAGAGGCCTTTCAGGTTATGTCAATATAGGACTCGTTTTACTGTGGATATAGATACTTTTGTACCTGTTTCCTCCAGCATATTCACAAGGTCCTTTGCTGTTGTTCTGGGATTGATTTGCACTTTTCGCACCAAGGTATGTTCATCTCTAGGAGACAGAACGCTTCTCCTTCCTGAGCTGTATGACAGCTGCGTGGTCCCATGGTGTTCATACTTGCATACTATTGTTTTTACAGATGAATGTGGTACCTTCAGGCATTTGGAAATTGCTCCCAAGGATGAACCAGACTTGTGGAGGTCTCCAATTATTTCTCGGAGGTCTTGGCTGATTTCTTTTGACTTTCCCATGATGTAAAGGAAAGAGGCACTGAGTTTGAAGGTAGGCCTTGAAATACATCCACAGGTACACCTCCAATTGACTCAAATGATGTCAATTAGCTTATCAGAAGCTTCTAAAGCCATGACATCATTTTCTGGAATTTTCCAAGCTGTTTAAAGGCACAGTCAACTTAGTGTATGTAAACTGACTCACTGGAATTGTGATACAGTGAATTATAAGTGAAATAATCTGTCTGTAAATAATTGTTAGAAAAATGACTTATGTCATGCACAAAGTAGATGCCAACTTGCCAAAACTATAGTTGGTTGACAAGAAATTTGTGGAGTGGTTGAAAAACTAGTTTTATTAATGACTACAATTTAAGTGTATGTAAACTTCCGACTTTAACTGTGTATGGAATCACGTAGTAACCAAATAAATATATTTTATATTGGAGATTCTTCACAGTAGCCACCCTTTGCACACTTTTGACATTTTCTCAACTAGCTTCATGAGGTAGTCACCTGGAACGCATTTCAAGTGTGCCTGTCTTTGTTCCACCTGTCACCAGAGGGCGGTAGAGACCGTCCTTGAGACATTAATGACACTCAGATGTGTCCATTTTACTCATTATGATTTCCCTGTTAAAAGATGTGTGTTTTCTGTTGTCCTTTGCAGAAGATTGAATTGTTTACCGTGTGGGTTCGTTTCCTGAGAGAGTTTTCGAGAGTTAGTGTTTGTTGTTTTCTCAAGTGTACTGTGATCCTGTGGCTACTGATTCTCAGTAAAGTATTATGTTTATACTGAACCACTGATTCCCCAACTGCTCTCTTCTCTGCACCTGGGTCCCAACCTCACCACGTCACAGCAAGCTTCTGCCAAAACATGGAACCAGCAGAGATCACCCAGATCAAGAAGGTTGTAACCCACCAAGAAGCACTGCTGGGGCGGAGCCAATGAGGAGCCAATGTTCACGTCTCATCGCCAAGTGCTACAGGCGTCGTCGTAGTTCCTCCAGGGAACCTGCACTGGGAAACCAAGATCTCAGCCCCCGAGCGGTATGACGGCCACCCAGGAGGATGTAAGGGGTTCCTCAATCAGTGTTCCAGCTACAGTCCTCCATCTTCCACACCGATTGAGCCATGATCGCTTACATTCTCTCTACTCTCGGGCAAGACCCTGGCATGGGCAACGGCGGTGTGGGAACAGCAGCCACCATCCTGCAGCTCCATATTAGCCTTCATTGCCGAGCTGAGACGAGTCTTCGACCACCCAGTCAGTGGACGAGAAGTATCCAGCCGACTGTTCAACATCCGCCAAGCGGCCAGACCAGTGGCTGACTTCGCCATTGAGTTCCGCACATTCGTGGGTGGAATATGGAGGCCCTGGTCACGCTTTCCACCAGGGTTTGTCTAACTCCATCAAGGATGAACTGGCCTCTTAGGAACTGGAAGAGGACATCGAGTCCCTGATAACGCTGGCAATCAGGATCGACAACAACCTCTGAGAACTCGTGAGAAGGTGCCTTTTTGACACTACCCCAGTATCCCGGTTTCCTGAGCACCCCAATCCCCTCGAACACAGCATTGAGGACTCATGCAGCTGGGACACACACGTCTGAGCCCACAAGTGTGTGACAGGTGCATGATCGAAGGGTGCTACCTCTACTGCGTATGTCTCGGCCATCTCCGTGCTACATGCCCAGAGCTGACGAGAAATGTTATGACTCGCCAGGACAAGGGGAGACCCTGATGAGCTGTGAAGTTACTTCCCAGCTACCCAGTCACCATCTGTCACTACCTGCAACCCTCCACTGGGACAACCGTCAGCACCAGATTAAAGCCTTCGTGGACTCCGGGACAGCAGATAATTTAGTTGATCCGGACTTCGCCAGAGAATTACAAATCTCCTGTGTGAATGGTCCCATCCCTCTGCAGATGCAAGCCCTCAATGGATGGACCATTGGCTCCGGTGAGGTGGAATATCAGACCAAGCCCATTTTACTGCAGGTTGGGGTGAACCACTCAAATACTCTTATTTTTCTTTTGATCACTGCTCCCGAGAACCCCCATATCCTAGGGTACCCCTGGCTAGCGCTACATAACCCACTATTCTCCTGGTCCATGGGACACCTACTAGACTAGGGTAAGGACTGCAAGACTAAATGTCTAAGACCCCCACCAAGAGCCTTGCCGTGTTCTCCTGCATCCATTGAGACCAAGACTTCTCCACTCTCTCTCCCGAATACTTCAACTTCCGGGAGGCCTTCAGTAAGAGGCAAGCCGCCTCTGTCTTGATCTCCCTGCTTTGCTCTCTAACCTTCCTCAAAACAGATCCATGATTTCTACTACCTCCCATGTGGGCTGGTGGCGATAAGCTCCCATTTAATGACATGGCAAGGCCATTTCAAGGACACTTCCCCAGTTCTACATGAAACCTCCCCACTGAGATCAATATATATTCCCAAGGAGCAACCCTGTGGTTAGAATAAGGAAACATTGTGGAAATGGAGAACTGGTAGAAAAACATGGGCAGAAAAATATTAATGGTATATTGTACAATGATAATGGAGCTGGGGAACGCGTCACTGGTCACACTGATACATGTAGTCCTCCTGAAAATGTGAATTTGACACATTTAGCACTAGTGAATTTGTCAGGGATTGTGAAACGTCACTTCAATTTCAGTCAATACTGTCCCACTGCTCCAAACAGAGCCTTATCCAACTCCTCCTCGCTGGCAATGGTTTTCCTATCAAACACCCCTCTGTCTAGGACTCTAGGCCTTACTTCCTGGTATATTTTGACAGTTGGATCAGAGGAATTCAAAACAAGACAATTGCCTTCTCACTGAGTGAACAGTCGGCCACGCCTCCCCAAGCACCACTCCCCATCAGCCTCCCCGCCGCCACCAGGCTCTTGTTTTTATAATGCAGTGTGAAGGTTAAGTCCAGCTTTGCTTGTTTAACGTACACACAAGGATGGTACAGAGAAAAACAAAAGGCTTTTAACCCTTTCTAGGTGTGGAGGGCTGGGGCCCTGGTCTGAGGGGGCTGCAAGGGAACCAGGAGGCCCGTTGGGGCCAGCCAGCTGTGCTTGTGTTGGGTCAGTGTGCTGACCCTCTCTGCAGGCTGGACTCTAGGAGGACAGTGACTTCTGTGAGGGCCCGGGGCCCTGGGACATGACCCTGGCAGTGTGGACGGACCTTTATCTAGCAGGAACTCAGCACGCCTGGCATGTGCTAGGACTCTCCACTATTTACCTTTGCCATCCTCTCTGCTCCCAGCCCTCATCTGTTGTATACAGAACTCAATGATCCGACCCCCCACAAACACCCACACACTCCACCTCACACTCACACACACACTCTACCACCGCCCCGCACACACACACACAGCAGGTGTCTGTGACAGCTAAAGCATGCTCTTCGGTAACATGAGGAGCACAACACAACATTGGAACAATGTATAAGCCCTACTTAAGTAAAAGTGAGGGTCCGTAGGGGGTCCGTAGTTTAATCGTTAACACACGGAAAGTGGGCAGCATAAGACACGCAGTACACTGAGTGTACAAAACATTAGGAACACCTTTCTAATATCGAGTTGCACGGCACCCCCTTTTACCCTCAGAATAGCCTCAGTTCGTCAGGCGTGGACTACAAGGTGCCAAAAGCTTTCCACAGGGATGCTGGCCCATGTCAAGTTGACTGGATGTCCTTTGGGTGGTGGACCATTCTTGGCACATAGGAAACTGCAGTTCTCGACACACTTCTGGTAGTAGGCTGAATGGCACACAAAGAATAGTAGAATGGCACACAAACTCAATCCATGTCTCAATTGTCTCAAGGCTTAAAAATCCTTCTTTAACATACACTGATTGAAGTCGATTTAACAAGTGACATCAATAAAGGGATCATAGCTTTCACCTCGATTCACCTGGTCAGTCTGTCATATAGTATATTAAACTCCACAGAAATAGTCTGCACACAGGCAGGCAGCAGTTAAACACACCGACATACTGACAGACAGACCTACAGCAACCAAACGGGGGGAACACCATGGCACATTGTCGTCATGTGATCCATCCCAACCTGATATAGCTGTGTGTGTGACTCACAAAGGGGAATGTGTACCAGTGCACTCTGTGGTATGGTGGAAATACAACACTTAAAGGTGAATCTCAACCCCCTTTTAATCAGCATCATTCCTGGCTCTAGAATATATCGCCCTGACCATCTCCCTTTACTCAGAGAGAGAGAGAGAGAGAGAGAGAGAGAGAGAATGAGAGTGCGAAAGAGAGAGAATAAGTGAGTGAGTGAGTGAGTGAGTGAGTGAGTGAGTGGGAGAGAGAGATAGAGTGAGACAAAGAGAGAGAGGGAGAGGGACAGTCAGACACAGAGAAAGAGAGAGAGAGAGAGAGAGAGAGAGAAGGGGGTCCAGCTATAGAGTCTAGCGGTTGGTGCAAGGTTATAGATAAGAATAGACTTGGGCTCTGAATGATTTATTAGCCCTGTGCGCTCCAGCATATTAGTCCAGAAGAAGACCCGCACACACACACTCACAACTCCTGCTCAGCACGCATGTCACATTTTTACAACACACACATGAAACACATACGTAAAAAAAGAGAGAGATCGAGCGATTCACACCACAGACAGCTGAACTAACTTGAGCTCTGCCAGAGTCCCTGAGACCTGAGAACAGCATGTGATGTTGTTACACATAAAAGCAGTTAGAAGTTCCACAGTTACACTAGCAGCATCTGCTCATACCGAATGATAGAGTAGGGGGCTAAAAATGATGTTCAGAAGCATAACCATCAAGGTGGAACAGTGCAGGTGACACAACCCTTACCCCTCCCTTCTCTCCCTCCTTCCCTCCATTGTTTTGACAGCACAGACAAACAGTTCTAGGAATCCTGGGTAGAACACAGTGGCCTTTTCTCAATTTGATTTGCTCAACTTCTGTGCTAGTATAACATGAGACTCAGGCAAAAGACGCTTACATGGATGGATCCCGAGATAGTGCTAAGAACAAATTCAGTTAGTTGTGCAATGCATTTTATAGATAAAAAGATAAGTTGCATATTGTTTTTAAAAGGTGTGGATGCTTTTCTCCTCTGAAAAAACAAAAGCTGATTCCAAGGGGGTGAGGCAGATTTCAAAACCCTTCAGCGAATGACTCAGGTACGATATACATGACTCTCCTTGATGAAAGTTGGCTATCAAGGATGGGAGGACAATCTTCTGTTTGCCTACTAATGAATTGACATCTACCAAATGAGAAAAGGCCAATGTCACCGCATCAGCTTACAATAATGAAGTCGCAGCCAGCCAGGCAGAAAATGTTGTGACACCACCCAACTCTGGCACCTCTGGCATTTGATCTTGAGTCTTATTGGGTACAGGGTGTGCACCTGTCAGTCCGAGGGGCCACTGTGCAGCAATGTCCAATCCTAGCAGCAATGTCCAATCCAGATCCATAATCCTGACACACATGTGCTCAGCTCAGATCAAACAGCATTAGCAACCTTCTTGCCACCTTATTATTGACAGTACATACAGTGCCTTGCAAAAGTATTCGGCCCCCTTGAACTTTGCGACCTTTTGCCACATTTCAGGCTTCAAACATAAAGATATAAAACTGTATTTTTTTGTGAAGAATCAACAACAAGTGGGACACAATCATGAAGTGGAACGACATTTATTGGATATTTCAAACTTTTTTAACAAATTAAAAACTGAAAAATTGGGCGTGCAAAATTATTCAGCCCCTTTACTTTCAGTGCAGCAAACTCTCTCCAGAAGTTCAGTGAGGATCTCTGAAAGATCCAATGTTGACCTAAATGAATAATGATGATAAATACAATCCACCTGTGTGTAATCAAGTCTCCGTATAAATGCACCTGCACTGTGATAGTCTCAGAGGTCCATTAAAAGCGCAGAGAGCATCATGAAGAACAAGGAACACACCAGGCAGGTCCGAGATACTGTTGTGAAGAAGTTTAAAGCCGGATTTGGATACAAAAAGATTTCCCAAGCTTTAAACATCCCAAGGAGCACTGTGCAAGCGATAATATTGAAATGGAAGGAGTATCAGACCACTGCAAATCTACCAAGACCTGGCCGTCCCTCTAAACTTTCAGCTCATACAAGGAGAAGACTGATCAGAGATGCAGCCAAGAGGCCCATGATCACTCTGGATGAACTGCAGAGATCTACAGCTGAGGTGGGAGACTCTGTCCATAGGACAACAATCAGTCGTATATTGCACAAATCTGGCCTTTATGGAAGAGTGGCAAGAAGAAAGCCATTTCTTAAAGATATCCATAAAAAGTGTAGTTTAAAGTTTGCCACAAGCCACCTGGGAGACACACCAAACATGTGGAAGAAGGTGCTCTGGTCAGATGAAACCAAAATTGAACTTTTTGGCAACAATGCAAAACGTTATGTTTGGCGTAAAAGCAACACAGCTGAACACACCATCCCCACTGTCAAACATGGTGGTGGCAGCATCATGGTTTGGGCCTGCTTTTCTTCAGCAGGGACAGGGAAGATGGTTAAAATTGATGGGAAGATGGATGGAGCCAAATACAGGACCATTCTGGAAGAAAACCTGATGGAGTCTGCAAAAGACCTGAGACTGGGACGGAGATTTGTCTTCCAACAAGACAATGATCCAAAACATAAAGCAAAATCTACAATGGAATGGTTCAAAAATAAACATATCCAGGTGTTAGAATGGCCAAGTCAAAGTCCAGACCTGAATCCAATCGAGAATCTGTGGAAAGAACTGAAAACTGCTGTTCACAAATGCTCTCCATCCAACCTCACTGAGCTCGAGCTGTTTTGCAAGGAGGAATGGGAAAAAATGTCAGTCTCTCGATGTGCAAAACTGATAGAGACATACCCCAAGCGACTTACAGCTGTAATCGCAGCAAAAGGTGGCGCTACAAAGTATTAACTTAAGGGGGCTGAATAATTTTGCACGCCCAATTTTTCTGTTTTTGATTTGTTAAAAAAGTTTGAAATATCCAATAAATGTTGTTCCACTTCATGATTGTGTCCCACTTGTTGTTGATTCTTCACAAAAAATACAGTTTTATATCTTTATGTTTGAAGCCTGAAATGTGACAAAAGGTCGGAAAGTTCAAGGGGGGCAAATACTTTCGCAAGGCACTGTATACTGGCAGTTCAAAGCTTCAAAGCTAGCTACAGTAATAACTTAGCAGGGGAAAGTAGGGTACAGAGACTGCACATTCACTTTCAGTCCTAACAACAAGCACGTGCACATATTTATACAGAACAAAAATATAAACGCAACATGTAAAGTGTTGGTCCCATGTTTCATGAGCTGAAAGAAAAGATCACAGAAATGTTCCATATGCACAAAAAGCTTATTTCTCTCAAATGTTGTTACATTTAGTAATGTTAGTGAGCATTTCTCCCTTGCCAAGATAATCTATCCACCTGACAGGTGTGGCATATCAAAAAGCTGATGAAACGCATGATCATTACACAGGAGCACCTTGTGCTGGGGACAATAAAAGGCCACTCTAAAATGTGCAGTTTTGTTATACAACATAAATCCACAGATGTATCAGGTTGAGGGAGCGTGCAATTGGCATGCTGACGGCAGGAAACTCCACCAGAGCTGTTGCCAAAGAATTGAATGTTCATTTCTCTACCATAAGCCGTATCCAACATTATTTTTGAGAATTTGGCAGTACGTCCAACTGTCCTCACAACCGCAGACCATGTGTAACCAAGCCAGCCCAGGACCTTTACTTCCGGCTTCCTCACCTGCGGGATCGTCTGAGACCAGCCAACCAGAGTATTTCTGTCTGTAATGAAGCCCTAATGTGGGGAATAAACTCATTCTGATTGGCTGGGCCTAGCTCCCCAGTGGGTGGGCCTATGTCCTCTCAGGCCCACCCATGGCTGTGCCCCTTCCCACTCATGTGAAATCCATAGATTAGTGCTTAATTCATTCATTTCAATTGACTGATTTCCTTATATGAACTGTAATTGTAAAAATCATTCAAATCGTTGTATGTTAAGTTTCTGTTTGTGTTCAGTAATAGTTGCATTGCCTGGAACTGACAGACAATCATCCACATGTATATAGTAAGAGAAGTATCCAGTACATACTGTACCTACAGTGCACACAGGCTCAGGCACACACTCAAACACCCCCTCTGCCTCTCTCTCTCCTCTCCTTCTATTTCAGTCATGGCCTGCAGACACAAGCACGCACGCGGACACACAAGTCAAATGACTTTACTTTGTCCCTCCATGATTTCCAGGCTGGCTTAAACTGCGTGTGTGTGTGTGTGTTACTAATAACTCAGACATGGCAGACATCTGAAGCATTTAGTTGCCCTGAAGAGTGCTCACACATCTATCCCTAGGCTGCTCACCTTTTTTCGCTCCCTGCTCTCTCTTCCTCTACTCTCTCTTTATCTATCTATCTGCCCCCCCCCCCCCCTCCCCCACCCCCCCCACACACCTCTTTCCGTCCCTCTTTCTTTATATCTCTGTTTTCTAAAACAAGTTCTTGGAGTGTTTAGAGTGGGCGGCAGGCAGGGCTGAGCTGTACAGACTGAGTCACAGAACCGCTCCAGCCCCAAATCTGTATGACTAATGGGGCTGCTGAGGAGCATTCCTCCTTTTTAAAAGGACCGCTTTGAAAAATGCATCCAGCACCAACTTTCCACCTACCTCCCATAGCCCAAAATCTACTGTAGCGCTCCTCATAAGAGCAAACGGATGTATTATTGAACAGATGGGCTCCCAGCTCAGGGGACTGGGGTCGTCACATCAATAGCTCTGCTAGAAAACAGCCCTTTGGTCAAAATACAGGAGCACTAAGAATTCTCCAAGCTTTGAGAGACGAGACTCCCCAAACTCAGTTTGTATGCTAACTTGAGCTTTAGCTAGAGGACTAAACTCCAGTGCTTAAGCATGGGATAGAGTTAGTAAAGCACCATTGAGTGGCTAAAAGTAAATTGCTCTCCTTGTCTGACCTTGATCCATAGGGGTCAGTCTTACCTCAAGGATATAATTTTGGACAAATTCTGTCGTAAGGATTACATACGCCTCCGAACATGTTAAGAGTTTGCCTTTCACTAGAGCGCAGCCATAAGCAAATAAAAAGCTTACAGTGACAACCGTTGGCAGGAAGGGCGTGCAAGAGTCAAAACAGGTCACAGCGAGCGTGAGAGTCAACGCAAAGCAGTACCGGGCTTAAAAATTAACTTTCATCTTTCCGGGTTACTCATTTCCAAGGAAACGGTCTCCTCTCTGAAATCCTACAGCGGTGATAACGTCAGGCCTGCTGTGTGCAGTTGGGGCTTACGGCAATATAAATCGCACTGGCCCTCTGGAACGGGCCAAATGTTTTATAGCATGAGACATGAGAGGCTATCTGGTTTCATGACAGAATTATACGGGTCATCAACTGGACAGGACAAGCATACAGGCATACGAGCCAGCCGGGCAGGCAGGAAGGATGAACATCTGCATGCTTGCTTATCAGATTAGTGTTCACCACTGGTTGAAACACATAATAACGGTGGTGGGTATGAGAGGTTAGTTGGTCATTGTTTTGTAGCATGCAGTATGTTTTGGTTTAGTAAATGCCATGGTGTGACCTTTCAACCCCTACCAAGTCATTCATCGGTGTAGGTGTGATGAGTAAGCAAGACAAGTCTTTGTGTCCCTTGCTTATGTGAAACTGGTTCCTTTTCCCTTCCATTGTGAGGAGGGAGGTGGCCATGGTGCGTAACATTAGGTTGTAGGGGAGCCGTGTGTCTCTGTGGAATAGGTTGTGGCTCATTTCTCTGTGGAGGGGACCTGTGATCGGCCTAGCAGGCAGTGAGTGGGGGCGTAGTGCGGTCGGCCATCCATCCATCTACCGGGATTAAGAGCTCAGAGCCAGTTTCTGCTCTCACACAGAACAGAGTAAGGGCACAGAGTAGGGACCCTAGAGAGGAGATGTCACCTCAATCAGAAGTGCTCAGAAGATTCACTCGCCACCACTGTACCCGGAGCCAGCAACACTGCAGCAAAAACACAACCGCAGTTGAATTAGACATTATTACTTTAGGTCAGCGTTAGCTCAAGTCATTAGTCCCTGATCACGTCCCGTAGCATTGAAGCACACATGGGAATATCCTTTATACCGGTGTGTGTAATTCAAGATTGATCCAATAGAAATCTGGGACAGCCACTAGGCTAGGCATAGTTTGAGCTGGGAGGACACCATCTACTATTTGTTTACATTTGTGGCCAATCCTGCTTTGGGCTGGGTTATATAGACAATACAATACAGTACAATACAATGTAATACAGTACAGTTCAGTACAATGTAACACAGTACAATGTACAATGTAATACAGTACAGTTTAGTAGTACAATATAATAGGGTACAGTTTAGTAGTACAATGTAATACAGTACAGTTTAGTAGTACAATGTAATACAGTACAGTTTAGTAGTACAATGTAATACAGTACAGTTTAGTAGTACAATATAATAGGGTACAGTTTAGTAGTAGAATATAATACAGTACAGTTTAGTAGTACAATGTAATACAGTACAGTTTAGTAGTACAATATAATACAGTACAGTTTAGTAGTAGAATATAATACAGTACAGTTTGCTGTGCTAAAGGAGGGTTTCGCCTTCTTTAGATAACTGGTTTGTTTTTATTCATTCCCAGACTAATATGAGCCCTTGACCAGTGCCATATACTATGTTGCCCAGCCCAGACGGAGAGAGAGAGAGAACAAGCCTTACTACAGTGGGCTCATGTTTATGAAGGAGACAAGCAGCCTAAATTTAGTTTGAAAGCACGACACCCCACCCCTCCTTCCTGCCTCCCAACAGCACAGACGGAGCCTGTGGCTCTCCCTTCAAGATGGATGACGTCCACAGAGTTCATCAAGGACCAACTTCATGATATAACGTCATGAATAAACACCGCATTTGGATTTTTGGTGGGGTTATCACCCCAAAAAAGTTGAGCCCTTAACGTACATTCGGAGTGATTGGACAAACTTATCGTAGCATTTCTACAGCGTCTCAGACAGTGCAACTTTTACATTGTTCTGTCCATGAGAGTATAGGAGGACAGGGTGGATGGTAGAGAACGGAGGGGGGACAAAGTCCCTGCAGCTAGTCGGCCTTGATTGCTGGCGATCATGATGTAATCAAATCAGGCTTAATGGAGGATTTGTTGTGTGTGTGTGTGGGACTCTCCTCCCTTCCCTTCACTCTCATTGACTGACAGGACAGCCTACCTGACTGACTGTATAGACTAGAGCCTGATCTGTGTGTACAGGGGGGGGTAATCAAGCAGTAATCTGCACAAACCCCCAGTCCAGAGTGGTCGGTCGGTCCACAGGGAAGACAGCCAGGTCAACTTTAAACTGTCATTGAGATTACTTACACACAGCTCTCAGTCCATCAGAATTGGGTTGTGATTGTTGCTGCTGCGTCACTATCTTGACTTGGACATCTGGTTGATAGCTTGCAATCTTCATTTTTTGTTTCTCTCCATCCTTTGGAAAATGACAGCAATAAAAGAGGGCGGGATATGAGTGTTGTTTGATGTTTCAAACAGTTACAGAGCAATCGTGAATGGCACTCTCTGATACACACACAATGAATTTGCAGTGGACGAGGATAGGGACATGAAATCCTGTTCGTTTTTGTAATTTCATAACTGTTCATAACTTTAATTTTATGAGACAGTAGGCTATCTAAAATGAACCAGCCAGAGGTTACATCGTAGGCTGTGTGTACTGTTGCCATTATAGTAAGGCATCTATCTATTGATGCAATCCTGAGAAAATCGGTAAAGTCTGGTCAAGATGTGGGGGCTATATCATATGGAGACTGATGGGCTGCATGACACAAAATTGTTTAATGATAAGGGGGGGGGGGGGGGCGACAAGCTGACACTCCCCCTAGTGGCCGCAGATGGCAGAGATCTGTTTGGAATCCAGACGGAAGATTGTGACAGTAACACTAACCTTAATTCACAGCAGGCCATCAGGCCAGGGAGTGAAACAGCAGATGATGCATGCACTGTACAGCATCAGTGTTGTCTCCTCAGATTCAACTCTGCACCTCCTCCTTGGTTGGTCTGCAGTGAGGGAGGGAGGGAGGGAGGGAGGGAGGGAGGGAGGGAGGGAGGGAGGGAGGGAGGGAGGGAGGGAGGGAGGCCAGGAAATGTTTGGGTTCCACCAAATCATGGAAAGGCATGGAAAGAGTGTCAGAAAGACAGTCAGGATTTCCAGATATTTATTGAATACGGTATGCTGAGCAGTAGTGCTCTTGTTAACCGCCTAGAGTCGATTAATGCACCTGTGCGTCAATATAAGAAAGATAATAAAAAAATCCCCATCAAAACCCATCAGTTTAAGCTAGAGATACAGTGCCTTGCGAAAGTATTCGGCCCCCTTGAACTTTGCGAACTTTTGCCACATTTCAGGCTTCAAACATAAAGATATAAAACTGTATTTTTTTGTGAAGAATCAACAACAAGTGGGACACAATCATGAAGTGGAACGACATTTATTGGATATTTCAAACTTTTTTAACAAAGCAAAAACTGAAAAATTGGGCGTGCAAAATTATTCAGCCCCCTTAAGTTAATACTTTGTAGCGCCACCTTTTGCTGGGATTACAGCTGTAAGTCGCTTGGGGTATGTCTCTATCAGTTTTGCACATCGAGAGACTGACATTTTTTCCCATTCCTCCTTGCAAAACAGCTCGAGCTCAGTGAGGTTGATGGAGAGCATTTGTTAACAGCAGTTTTCAGTTCTTTCCACAGATTCTCGATTGGATTCAGGTCTGGACTTTGACTTGGCCATTCTAACACCTGGATATGTTTATTTTTGAACCATTCCATTGTAGATTTTGCTTTATGTTTTGGATCATTGTCTTGTTGGAAGACAAATCTCCGTCCCAGTCTCAGGTCTTTTGCAGACTCCATCAGGTTTTCTTCCAGAATGGTCCTGTATTTGGCTCCATCCATCTTCCCATCAATTTTAACCATCTTCCCTGTCCCTGCTGAAGAAAAGCAGGCCCAAACCATGATGCTGCCAGCACCATGTTTGACAGTGGGGATGGTGTGTTCAGCTGTGTTGCTTTTAGGCCAAACATAACGTTTTGCATTGTTGCCAAAAAGTTCAATGTTGGTTTCATCTGACCAGAGCACCTTTTTCCACATGTTTGGTGTGTCTCCCAGGTGGCTTGTGGCAAACTTTAAACGACACTTTTTATGGATATCTTTAAGAAATGGCTTTCTTCTTGCCACTCTTCCATAAAGGCCAGATTTGTGCAATATACGACTGATTGTTGTCCTATGGACAGAGTCTCCCACCTCAGCTGTAGATCTCTGCAGTTCATCCAGAGTGATCATGGGCCTCTTGGCTGCATCTCTGATCAGTCTTCTCCTTGTATGAGCTGAAAGTTTAGAGGGACGGCCAGGTCTTGGTAGATTTGCAGTGGTCTGATACTCCTTCCATTTCAATATTATCGCTTGCACAGTGCTCCTTGGGATGTTTAAAGCTTGGGAAATATTTTTGTATCCAAATCCGGCTTTAAACTTCTTCACAACAGTATCTCGGACCTGCCTGGTGTGTTCCTTGTTCTTCATGATGCTCTCTGCGCTTTTAACGGACCTCTGAGACTATCACAGTGCAGGTGCATTTATACAGATACTTGATTACACACAGGTGGATTTTATTTATCATCATTAGTCATTTAGGTCAACATTGGATCATTCAGAGATCCTCACTGAACTTCTGGAGAGAGTTTGCTGCACTGAAAGTAAAGGGGCTGAATAATTTTGCACGCCCAATTTTTCAGTTTTTAATTTGTTAAAAAAGTTTGAAATATCCAATAAATGTCGTTCCACTTCATGATTGTGTCCCACTTGTTGTTGATTCTTCACCAAAAAATACAGTTTTATATCTTTATGTTTGAAGCCTGAAATGTTGCAAAAGGTCGCAAAGTTCAAGGGGGCCGAATACTTTCGCAAGGCACTGTATGTCGCAGTTCTGCATCTGCGGTGAAAGGTGGCAGAGAGGTGTTTGTCAGACCATTGAGACGCCCCGAAAAATCGGATCTTCTCACAAAAATGTCTGTAGAGTCTGAACCGTTTGGACTAACAACTAATGTGACCCCACTGTGGAAATTCTCACGAACTCGATGGTTCTCTATTTTGCTCGATGACCCCCATAAGTGTCACGGGACTCATTTGAAGGTTATAAAAAATAAATATAAGTATGAAGGTAGTTTTGTGCCTACCCAATTTTTTGTGTTATTCAATACGTTTCTCTGGGCTATGGTAGTAAAGGCCAAATTCTATATTTTATCAAATCATTTTTGTGTATATTTTTATATAACTAAAGGGGTCCTTCCATTTTAAATCAAACAGCTAAATGATCCATAGTATTACCATTTTAAAACAATTCCATCTTAAAACAATTGTTTTCATGCTCTTTCACAAATGTAAATTGTTAAAACATCATTATTGTAGGGTTTACGTCATACTTGCTGCAAACTGCAGTCATGGACATTATAAAAACCATTGCATCATAGCAAAGACTTACAAAGGCATTCATTGTTATCAGGATTGACTATCAAACCATGTTGTTTTGGGTGCCAATGATCCACTATGTTGACTGTTTACAGTGACAACATTGTTTACTCCAATCAGCCAGCATGATTCACTGAGGGCAGTGTTTACATGTAAAGCATATTACAGAGGACTCATAACATAACCCTCTGTGATCTCTCTCTCTGTTCGGTGTGCGTGTACACGCGCGTGTGTGTGTGTGAGTACAGATAGGAGAGAGAACAGGCCGGCAGCATCCAGAGAACCTGTCCCACCAAATGCCTCTAAATACCAGGATTAGGGCCTGAAATCCCTTCATCTGCACAGGGATTACGGTGCAAGTGAAACAGGTGTTTATGACATATCATTCAGCAAGTCAATAAACAAGCATCACAACTCACCAGAGTATCACTTGTAGTGATAGCTGGGCTAGAGCTAGGGTGACTGGGGACACAAATAGGCAGTGCTGGCTGGGACGTGACTGGGACGTGTGGCTGTAAGAAAGGAAATCCTAAAAAGTCAAAGTCAGTCAGGGCCTTGTGCGTGCCTGACGATTCCTGACCTCTGGTGTGACCCCCTCCCTTGGCTCCTGAGTGCTCTGCGTCCTGCCCTAGCTCCTCTGACTTATGTTGTTTTTATCACAGTAGCATTTCTTGCATGTCAGTGCTATTATAGACATGACCTTGAGCTTCAAGGCAACCTTGATTGAGTGGCTGGCTAGGGCTGGAAGGCAGAGAGAGGGGCAGCTGCCTCGGCAGTCACACTGGATATAGGGGGATAAAAAAGGAGGGGGGGGGGGGGCGAGAAGGTGGGAGCGAAAGGAGGAGACAGATGGAGAAATAGCGCGAAAGATGGGGTGGGGGTAGAGAGAGAGAGAGAGAGAGAGAGAGAGGTGCATGAACAGGGAAAGGCACAGGGCTTTTAAGATACAGGCAGTTACTCATGTAGCAGAGGAATGCATGACATGATCACATGATCACATGCACCTGTCGACGACACAAGTTGTTCTGCTTCCACAAGCACATCAGATTCTAGCATCAGTAATTCTACATTTGTTGTTAGCACAGCTAGCATGGACACTGACAGTTGTGAATCTGGTGCAGCTTAAGAACTACTGCCCCTGTACCTGGGAAACCACCGAACAACAGACAGGGACGTTGGACCATCGAATAGGTGCAAATATGATGAGAACTACATTGATTTGAAGATCACTTATACCTGGAGTAGTGCATTTCCTCAGCCACAGTGCAAAAGTACTCTCACAACTCACAAATCTTCCCTCTTGCGCAGACATTTAGAAACAAAGCATGCCAAATTGAAAAATAATCCACAGGAGTTTGAGCGAGAATTAAGACGACTTTCGAGTAGAAAGACATGTATAAAAGCAACAGATACTATTAATAAGAAGGGGCTAGAAGCGTCTTATATGGTGAGCTACCGAGTGACTAGGACATGCAAGCCCCATACTATTGTGGAGGACTTAATGCTTCCTGCTGCCACGGATATGGCTGGGACAATGCTGGGGGAAAAGGCCCAAAAAACTATACAGACAATGCTTTTATCAAACAACTGTTTCACGATGCGTCAATGACATAGCAGGAGATGTTTTGAAACGATTACTGTTTCCCATATCTGGGTGATGTCTTTTCTCCCCTGAATGATCTGAATCTGGGATTACAGGGACTCTACGCAACTATATTCAATGTGCGGGACAAAATTGAGGCTACGATTAAGAAGTTGGAGCTGTTCTCTGTCTGCATTAACAAGGACAACACACAGGTCTTTCCATCCTTGTATGATTTTTTTTGTGGGCAAATTAACTCGAGTTTACGGACAATGTCAAATGTGATATAGCGAAGCACCTGAGTGAGTTGGGTGCGCAATTACGCATTTACTTTCCCGAAACAGATGACACAAACAACTGGATTCCTTATCCCTTTCATGCCCTGCCTCCAGTCCACTCACCGATATCTAAACGAGAGAGCCTCATCGAAATTGCAACAAGCGGTTCTGTGAAAATTGAATTTAATCAGAAGCCACTGCCAGATTTCTGGATTGGGCTGCGCTCAGAGTATCCTGCCTTGGCAAATCCCACTGTTAAGACACTGATGCCCTTTGCAACCACTTACCTATGTGAGAGTGGATTCTCGGCCCTCACGAGCATGAAAACTAAATACAGGCACAGACTGTGTGTGTGAAATGATTTAAGACAGACTCTCTCCAATACAACCCAACATTGCAGATTTATGTGCATCCTTTCAAGCACACCCTTCTTGAGTTATTCACAATTTTCAATTAACAAATAATGTTTTATATGTAAGATGGTTAAATGATTAATTATTACTTGTGCCCTGGTCAAGAGCTCTTTGTCACTTTCCACGGGCCGGGTTGTAACAAAAACAAAAAACAAAAGAGATGATTGTGGACTTCAGGAAACAGCAAAGGGAGCACCCCCCTATCCACATCGACAGGACAGCAGTGGAGAAGGTGGAAAGTTTTAAGTTCCTCTGTAAGAAACTGAAATGGTCCATGCACACAGACAGTGTGGCGAAGAAGGCGCAACAGCGCCTCTTCAACCTCAGGAGGCTGAAAAAAATGTGGCTTGTCACCGAAAACCCTCACTAACTTTTACAGGTGCACAACTGAGAGCATCCTGTTGGGCTGTATCGCCGCCTAGTACGGCAGCTGCACTGCCCACAACCACAAGGCTTTCCAGAGGGTGGTGCGGTCTGCATAACACATCACTGGGGGCAAACTACCTGCCCTCCAGGACACCTACAACACCCGATGTCACAGGAAGGCAAAAAAGATCATCAAGGACAATAACCACGTGAGCCACTGCCTGTTCACCCCGCTTCCATCCAGAAGGCGAGGTCAGTACAGGTGCATCAGAGCTGGGTCAGAGAGATTGAAAAACAGCTTATATCTCAAGTCCATCAGATTTTTAAACAGCCACCACTAGCACAGAGAGGCGGCTGCCTACCTACAGACTTGATATGATTGACCACTTTAATAAATGGAACACTAGTCACTTTAATAATGCCACTTTAAGAATGTTTACATATCTCACGTCATATATATATACTGTATTTATTTTTATTGAACCTTTATTTAACTAGGCAAGTCAGTTAAGAACAAATTCTCATTTACAATGACGGCCTAGGAACAGTGGGTTAACTGCCTTGTTCAGGGGCAGAACGACAGATTTGTACCTTGTCAGCTCGGGGATTCAATCTAGCAACATTTCGGTTACTGGCCCAACGCTCTATCCTTCACTATCTATTCTTTACTATCTATTGCAGCTTAGCCGCTCTGTCACTGCTCATCCATATAATTTATACTTATATATTCTCATCCCGTTCCTTTACTAGATTGTGTGTATTAGGTTTTGTTGTGGAATTTGTTAGATATTAGGTTTGTTGTGGAATTTGTTAGATATTACCTGTTAGATACTGCTGCACTGTCGGATCTAGAAGCATAAGCATTTTGCTACACTCGCAATAACATCTGCTAACCATGTGCATGTGACCAATAAAATTTTATTTTATTTGTTTAAAAAAATGTATCATAGTGTGTGTCTGGCAGGCTTACAATGATGGAGGTTGAATGGTCTTGATACCACTGGTCTAGATGTTGGATACCACTGGTCTAGATACCACTGGTCTAGGGGTACCACTGGTCTAGATGTTGATGCTGGTGACTGGTATGTTGGTGATGCATGTGACCATCACATGCTGGCATACTGGTGATGCTGGTATGCTGGTGACCAGCTCATGCTGGTATGCTGGTGATGAGCTTATGCTGGTGATGCTGGTATGCTGGTGACCAAGCTGGTCTATGCTGGTCCATGCTGGTCCAGCATGGTCTAGCAGTCAAACTGGACTGCAAAACCTCGCCGATCATTATCATATTTCCCAGTATGCTCTATTGCAGTTATATTTTCTCATTGTTTGTTTCAATATCAGTGTTTTGCATTTACAATGATTGATTAATTACTCAATGAATGTATCTTATGTGCACACAGATAAATAAAATAAATGTTTCTAAACTAATTCAATCTGTTAGTTGGACTTAACTGAAATGGTTGTTCCAGTTTATATGATTTAGGTAGTCTCGTTTATCATCTTTCTCTGGCAGTCATTCTGAACGCAGATCGTGGGTGAATAAAACTTCCAGTTGTTGGATATCCCCACTCTGGCTGGATTCCAATAAGAATTAAACATCACTTTACAAGCCAGCATAATATGACTTAATGCTGGTTTTGCTGGTGACCAGAATACAGATGTAGGATCTTAATTGGATCCCCATGTTGCAGACCTTTCCTAGCCTGATGTCTCATGCTACATTCTTCCGCTGCTCTGTCGTTCGCTACATAAATTAGTCTGAGACTGCCATCATTGAAATCGTTGGTGATGATGAGGGGCGTTGTACAAAACAAAGTCATCAGTGATTGGATCGTCTCCAACCAACCAGAGTATCAAAGCTCTGGCCTATAACCCATCGGTTTCTAGACCAATCAGATAGCCCCGGTTGTGTTCACGTTCGGTGAAGGGTCGGGGAGGTACTCAGATTCGAACTCATCGCGGATGAGAAACTAACGTCCTTGGGCGTGGCGCAGCATTTGGCCGGAGCAAGGACTCTGGGTAGCCAGGCAAGAACTTTCCTGCAATGCAGGACATTTAAAACTTTTAGTGTATTTGTGGTTTGAAAAAGGCTTCTGAAGTTTGTAATTTCCACTTTGAACTTTTCCTTTAAGAAAAATGTAACAAGCCCTACAAAAATGTCCGTTAATTATAATCCACATAATAATTCACATTTCCTGTTGATGCAGGGTTATTTTCCTGCATCAAACTGGCTCAAATTAAGATCCTACATCTTTATGCTGGTACGCTGGTGACCAGTGTCAAAAACACAGCGAAGGCAGGTCACCAGCAAAAAACACAGCGAAGGCTGGTCACCAGCAAAAACACAGCGAAGGCTGGTCACCAGCAAAAACACAGCAAAGGCTGGTCACCAGCAAAAACACAGCGAAGGCTGGTCACCAGCAAAAACACAGCGAAGGCTGGTCACCAGCAAAAACACAGCGAAGGCTGGTCACCAGCAAAAAACACAGCGAAGGCAGGCCACCAGCAAAAACACAGCGAAGGCAGGTCACCAGCAAAAACTCAGCGAAGGCAGGGCCCTGTGGGACTCATTTCCAGTGTGTGTGTTGTTGTTAATGTGTTTCAGATGCTGCTCAGTCTAGATCTCCTCATCACTCCTCACCTCCAGCTCGTGTCTCCAGCCAATTAGACTGTCCCCATGCCCTCTTCCCATGCACTGATCATGATTGGTCAGATGCTCCTAGCTAGCCCAGCACTGGCCAGTCGGGTCCGTTGCATCCTCTCTCAAGCATATAAGAGCACGAGCCGGGCCCAAACTGTGCTTTTCCAGTCCGAGATCACGGGTGGGCATGGGATACCTAAACAGTATTGCATGTAGTTTCTCATTCCTGTTATTATGTTACTACTGATATTGTCTGCAAGGATTCAATGTCACTGTTTACTAATTCCTATTTATTTACATTTAGTCTTTGCCATTATTCTTAATGTGCTATTGCCATCCTAGTCATCAATATGGTGTTACTATGTAATACATGGTTATTAGGTCGTTATTAGATACCGTCCTTGTTCTCGAGTATTGCGGTGTAATAGCCGACTGTTTATTGCAGCAGTGAATTATCATACAGTCCTTCCTATTGTGCTGCTGAAGTTCTATGCCATTACATGGTTATAGCTCATTTATATCATCCATTCCATACTTTGTTCTTTTCAGTGCACTCTGCATTACAGAACCATCCCCATGTTCATCTTCCTCAGTGTGTTTAAATAACACACACAGGAACTGTTAACTCTTGGGCTGCTTCATTCCCCTCTAACCGGGGTGGGTGTCAGTGGGTCACAAACCAGTCAAATACGCAGAGCCGGGTCGCTCTCTGTCAACCAGTGAAGGCACCAGCAAAACACAGTGGAGGCTGGTGACCACTGACCAAGGTGACCAGCCTTTGCTGGTTTATGATGGGGTTTTTTTCAGCAGGGAAACACAAGGCAGGAAGTTCATTAACACCAAGCAGCCAAATCATTCCGCTCTGTAGTCTTTACTCTAGCTAAACACACACACACACACACACACACACAAACAATTACTCCTCAATGATTAAGCCATGCTTATTAATCTAAACCAGCAGTCTTTCAGGGGGCTCTGTGGAAGCGGGGTGGTGTGTGAAGGTGGCTGAGCTGTTAATTGAATCGCAGGGAGGGATCCATGCAGGGGCTGGAGCTGGGTGGATACATGAGAAAAGGGTCTCCACACAACCTATGTGTATGTAGGATTATGTTGCGATGTGAAGACATGAGGTCTTATCAGCTTCTCATTGGCCAGGCCGATGGGACGAGGAGGTGAGGACAAGGGCTATTTTCTTCACACTCAGATGCAAAGATTGGAATGGAATTGACACAGCAGACAGATAGTGATGGTTTCTGAAACCCCGGACTGCAGCGTAGCAATAACAACCTTCAGCTGGCTGGGAGAGAAGGGAAAATCAAGCTCATAAAGATGACACCGTATACAGTGGCTTGCGAATGGATTCACCCCCTTGGCATTTTTCCTATTTTGTTGTCTTACAACCTGGAATTAAAATAGGTTTTTGGGGGGCTTGTATCATTTGATTTACATAACATGCATACCACTTTGAAGATATAAATATTTTTTATTGTGAAACAAACAAAAAACTGAAAACTTGAGCGCGCATAACTATTTACGACCCCCAAAGTCAAAACTTTGTAGAGCCACCTTTTGTAGCAATTACAGCTGCAAGTCTCTTGGGGTATGTCTCTAAGCTTGGCACATCTAGCCACTGGGATTTTTTCCCATTCTTCAAGGCAAAACTGCTCCAGGTCCTTCAAGTTGGATGGGTTCCGCTGGAGTACAGCAATCTTTAATTCATACCACAGATTCTCAATTGGATTGAGGGCTGGGCTTTGACTAGGCCATTCCAATACATTTACATGTTTCCCCTTAAACCACTCGAGTGTTGCTTTAGCAGTATGCTTAGGGTCATTGTCCTGCTGGTTAACCTCTGTCCCAGTCTCAAATCTCTGGAAGACAAACAGGTTTCCCTCAAGAATTTCCCTGTATTTAGCGTCATCCATCATTCCTTCAATTCTGACCAGTTTCTCAGTCCCTGCCGATGAATAACATCCCCACAGCATGATGCTGCCACCACCATGCTTCACTGTGAGGATGGTGTTCTCGGGGAGATGAGGTGTTTCCTTGTTTCCCATTTCCCTTGATGGACAAAAAGCTACATTTTAGTCTCATCTGACCAGAGTACCTTCTTCCATATGTTTGGGGAGTCTCCCACATGCCTTTTGGCGAACACCAAATGTGTTTGTTTATTTTTTTTCTTTAAGCTATGGCTTTTTTCTGGACACTCTTCCGTAAAGCCCAGCTCTGTGGAGTGTACGGCTTAAAGTGGTCCTATGAACAGATACTCCAATCTCTACTGTGGAGCTTTGCAGCTCCTTCAGGGTTATCTTTGTGGTCTCTTTGTTGCCTCTGATTAATGACCTCCTTGCCTGGTCTGTGAGTTTTGGTGGGCGGCCCTATCTTGGCAGGTTTGTTGTGGTGCGATATTCTTTCCATTTTTTAATAATGGATTTAATGGTGCTCCGTGGGATGTTCAAAGTTTCAGATAATTTTTTTTTACCCAACCCTGAACTGTACTTCTCCACAACTTTGTCCCTGATCTGTTTGGAGAGCTTCTTGGTCTTCATAGTGTCACTTGCTTGGTCGTGCCCCTTGCTTAGTGGTGTTGCAGACTCTGGGGCCTTTCATAACAGGCGTATGTATATATACCGAGGTCATGGGGCAGATCACGTGACACTTAAATAAAGTCCACCTGTGTGCAATCTAACTAATTATGTGACTTCTGACGGTAATTGGTTGCACCAGATCTTATTTAGGGGCTTCATAGCAAAGGGTGTGAATAGATATGCATCCACCACTTTTCAGTTTTACATTTACATTTTTAAATGTATTTTTTAAACAAGTTACTTTTTCATTTCACTTCACCAATTTGGACTATTTTGTGTATGTCCATTAGATTTTTATTTGGATTTCATGTATTTAAATTACAGGTTGTAATGTAACAGAATAGGAAAAACGTCAAGGGGGTGGTTGGATGATTTTTGCAAGGCAATGTAGAGTCCACCAAACCAAACTTTCTTCCAAAGCTCCCAACAAATTACCATTACCTCAAAATTAATTTAGTCAATAAGCCACACTACCAAACTTCATATCTACAATGGTTTAACTTTGAAGTCCGCCTCCAAATCCTATTCAGACACGCTAATGTGTCCATAGAAATTGTGTACAGTGCCACAGTTATTCACACAAGCTGCATCTAAAAGGCTGCTTACCAATTAAAAGGGAGAATTAAAGGGTTATTGCACATGTTGTGACATGACGGTGATGAGATTGAGGAGAAGTAGCTAGCTAGTGCAACAGTGAGTAGAGGGCAGCGCCCTATGTGAACACTAATGACAGATTCTTTATTGAATGGCCATAACGGTGCTCTCTCCCCAAAGACATATTATCACATTCCTTTTACGGCCACAGAGGCGGAGAGAAGATCCGTAAATGACAGCTTTAAGGAACTGTTGGATTGGGATGAATCGAGCAGAGGAAGGTCAAAGATTTACCTGCCACGTGAGGCGTGAGCGAAGGGGCGTCTTCTACTGCATTATTGACACGGTATCAGACCCAGGGCTGGAGCGAGAGAGCGAGCGAGCGAGAGAGCGAGCGAGCGAGAGAACATGAGCCAGCTTCACGTGGCCTTGATCACAGGTGCCAAATACAGAGGCTGTTTCCACAGTGTGGACATGCTATAGGTCTATTGGTAGGGCCCTGTGTTTAGGAGAATCATGTCACGCGACCTTGTTTTTAACATTTATTTGAAAGCTTTTTCATCAAACTGTCCACTTTTCTTTTTATGTCAGATGGTTCTGCACAATCCTCAGACAATTGCTTTCATTTTTGGTGTAATTCTCATTTCTGGAAAAGGCTTCAAATAAAAAGGTTCAAATCTAGGTCATGTGACATGATAGTCCAAAACACAGGGCCCTCCCTACTCCCTGGTATTCAGAGCACGTCCGATTGGCTGAGCTCAGACTTTCCAGCTGTATGTTCGAAGAATCCAATGTGTCATACAATAAAATCCATTCCTTGCATGTCCCCCCCTGCACAGGTTTCTCGTCATTCCCACCTCAAGAAAAATGTTACCGTACACTGGCAGAATAACGCAAGTGACTAAAAACAGGGCAAGACACAAAATCACACAGAGGGGGTTGGGGTGTTTAAAATGTTTAATGTTAAACATATTTGCAAAATATGTACAACACATGTACAACTGCAAAACTAAACAGATAGTTCCTACACTAGTAACATAGCACTCCATTTGGCGGTAGCTGCAGTCCATACTGTACAACAACAAGAGAACATGAGATGACAGTTTAAAGAGCGAGACGAAAATATTAGTACCACATCTATTTTTAAAAAATTATAATAAAATCAAAAATTCAATAGCTTGACACAGCAGCGGCTAAACTTAGAAATTCAGTCCAGCTGAAAGAAATGTGCACTCCACGTGTTATAATATGTGACACCCTATAAGCTAAGTGTCATGTAAGTGTTATAAAGTGCCTTATCGGGTTGCCAGAAGGGGGCATGGCACATAGTCGGATGGTGGGAATCTATCTCCTCTTTCACGTCGAACATAAACACCTCCTTCCCTCCCTCCTTCCCCCTCGGCATGGCTCTGCGTTTCACGCCCACTAGAACTATAGCAAGCTCTAAGTCTTGTGCCCTCGTGATGGCGGTTGACATCCCTGACATTCGAGGCAAGCACTGTTTACAAGAGAGAGGGCGGGGCTTACGTATGGACCGCACGGTTGCCTGTTTCAAAACACAGTCAGGGTCGTCACATAATTGGGCTGGGAGAGGTGGTGCCTGGTGCTCTCTGCTGAAAAACAAAACTGACCTTGAGCGGCCGCCAGCCCCACCATACGAGCCAGTAGCCAGCCCCACCATACGAGCCAGTAGCCAGCCCCACCATACGAGCCAGTAGCCAGCCCCACCATACGAGCCAGTAGCCAGCCCCACCATACGAGCCAGTAGCCAGCCCCACCATACGAGCCAGTAGCCAGCCCACCATGCGAGCCAGTAGCCAGCCCCACCATGCGAGCCAGTAGCCAGCCCCACCATGCGAGCCAGTAGCCAGCCCACCATGCGAGCCAGTAGCCAGCCCACCATGCGAGCCAGTAGCCAGCCCACCATGCGAGCCAGTAGCCAGCCCACCATACGAGCCAGTAGCCAGCCCACCATACGAGCCAGTAGCCAGCCCACCATGCGAGCCAGTAGCCAGCCCACCATGCGAGCCAGTAGCCAGCCCACCATGCGAGCCAGTAGCCAGCCCACCATGCGAGCCAGTAGCCAGCCCACCATACGAGCCAGTAGCCAGCCCACCATACGAGCCAGTAGCCAGCCCACCATACGAGCCAGTAGCCAGCCCACCATACGAGCCAGTAGCCAGCCCACCATACGAGCCAGTAGCCAGCCCACCATACGAGCCAGTAGCCAGCCCACCATACGAGCCAGTAGCCAGCCCACCATGCGAGCCAGTAGCCAGCCCACCATGCGAGCCAGTAGCCAGCCCACCATACGAGCCAGTAGCCAGCCCACCATGCGAGCCAGTAGCCAGCCCACCATACGAGCCAGTAGCCAGCCCACCATACGAGCCAGTAGCCAGCCCACCATACGAGCCAGTAGCCAGCCCACCATACGAGCCAGTAGCCAGCCCATGGCTGTACGTCAAATGGTTCAAACAGAAACAAAATAAAAAAACGGAGCGTCTCGATGCCACATTTCGAGCATAGTGAACGAGAGAAAGACGAAGAGAGAAAGACGATTTCAGGAAAAGTAAGAAGGGAGGGGGATTGTCCCGAGACTGTAGGTTCCAGCGGAGTGTCTACGAACTCTGGGTTAGAACAGTCTATGATCAACGCAGTCCCCCTCCAGTTAGAATCCTCACAGAGGCCCCAACGCAGCCTCTCGCTCTACCCCAATCACCCCTTACCCCCACCCATGCTCCTTCCTCAGTCTGAATGGGCCCCAGGACCCAAAAGGACCGTCCAGTCTATTTTGTAGTAAGGGGCCAATGTGATTTACACCAAGGGAAAGGGCACTGCCCGACACAGCACAGATGAGATCAACATGTAAACAATCCTAGAATACTCTTTGGTTACAAATAATAAAGTATCCAGTTATAGAACATCAAAGCAATTCCTTTATGAAGGCCACATAAGTAAGTAGCCCTGTTCGAGACAGGCTCCTGTCCTATTGGCCGCTCTGTCTCCTGTTTCTGGAGCGTGAGGCAGCTTGAGGTACAAATGCACTCCCTGGACAGGACGCTAGTCTATTGCAGGCCACACAACTTCCTTCAAATGGAAAGGGTATATAGAATTCAGTTTCAAGTCAGTGTGGTGGGAGAATTATGAATGGAATGATATCCAGTTGAAGGGAAACATGAATTGTATCTCTTATGTCAGTGTACAGTGCATTCGGAAAGTATTCAGACTCCTTGACTTGTTCCACATTTTGTTACATTACAGCCTTATTCTAAAATTATTTATATCGTTTTTTTTCCCCCCTCATCAATCTACACGCAAAAATGCAATCCATTTTAGAATAAGGCTGTAACGTAATAAAATGTGGAACAAAGTCAAGGGTTCGGAATACTTTCCGAATGCACTGTATAATCGGTCTTCTGTCTCTCTGTATGTCTTATTCAAAGAAGGGCTGGAAGCATGAAGGAGAAAGCAGAAAAACAGCCGATGTCCTGGAATTAGGAACAGCCAAGTCAATCCTCCTGACGACAAGGAGATCTGTTAAGCTTGACTGCCGTGGCTCACTCACACGCTCTCACTGACACACATGGCGATTGGGCCATGTCAGTGGCTCCATCCTCAGCTCCCCAAGGGGAGCCTCAGGAGAATTTTGCTGCATGGCTGCAGAGTGTCACATGCCTCCCCTGCCTTGCCGTACCCTGCACCGTCCACGCCTCAGTCTCACCACTATCTTCTAAACCCCCAGTCATTAGCTACAAGCCAAGGGAAAATGTCCCATTCTAGTCCAGCAGCAGAGGGGATGAACCATTGTTAAAACTAAATTGGTTTTGCCAGAGACAGGGCCTAAAAGAAGCCAAGCTAAGGCATCAGGGGCGGTGCCAGACGGTTACCAAATACAGCCCTGGCTTAAAACAACCAGGACAAGCCCACTGCTGCTATTTCTGTGGCCAAGCCCAGTGCGGCTTTGACGGATCAGCCCCCGTTACACACTGCGCTTCAACACTTCCTCACAAGTCAGGGGAGGTGGTGGAGGGAGAGACTCTCAGGAAGAAAAATACCCCCACCGGCACCCAGATGCAGATGCTCTTTCCCTTGACTGCCACAGTGACCCCCTAAAAATGGACAATCATTTCAGCCCAGCACGTAAATCTGAGGCTGCAGCCAGATAAGCAGACTAACACTGTGGAGCAGCTGATCCACACTCTGACTGGAGGCTGACAGAAACATGGACGCCTCGTCTCAGCCCAGCCCTGCCTGCAAAGCACTGGATTACCCTCCTAGTCAGGAGCCCAATTCTCAAAGACAGAGACAACAACCAACCTAATTGTTGTCTGTATACTCCCCTATGGATTTTAAGCCAAGAGCGGCCCTGGAGCCATGCAGGGAGGTAGTATAACAGTCGCCGTTATGTGATTTACCACCCAGAGGAAGGAAAGGAAGGGAAAAACTTGTTTCCACAGTAGCCAGCAGGGGGAGGCCATGGGTCCAACAGGGGATCCTATAATGACAGTAGTCTATTTATAGAACCATTGAATGAGAGAAAGTGTATTTTTAGAGCTGCGTAGGGTTCTGTCATGCTAGGGATAGCGGTAGCTGCAGGGAGTCACTGCATCAAATCCCTGTTGACAACCCGTCCTTAGCATCAAGGTGACAACCACAAATGCGGAATACGCCACACACACACACACGTTTAGATGTCATATGGAGGACAGCACGCGCCACACAGTAGCATTGTTTGGTTAAGTGCAACCCTAAAAGCCCTTACGTCCGTTTACACTTGATTACCCTCCATTCTGGTGCTCTCTTAGTGAATGCTATGTTATAATAGCTTTCTAAAAAATGGGTCACCGTCTATGTGGCTTTTCCTTAAAATGCATCTAAAATTCAGAAACTGCACCATCTTAGAGCCGCATACAAATCCTGTCCTGAGCCAACATGGTAAAATGGAGGTGAATATCTGAAAAGCTGTATACCCAGCTTGAATTCTGTATTATCCAGGCCACACAGACTATTCTGCAGCAATCAGCATAACAATGACACTGCTGCACCAACAGAGCAGAGCTGTGCTCCCTTTCAAACTGTTTTTGGCTATACTGAGTCATTTCATCTTCCATAGCTCATTTCATCAGAACACATGAAAGCCTGATGTGCGGCTCTGCCTGCTAGGGGTAAATAAATATAATATATATATATTTTTTTAAACACGGCATAGGATTATCCCTGACAGTAGACTTACTGAGCAAACACATTCTCATTAGATAATATTATGAAGCAGATCGTGACAGTCAAATTAATTATACACGACAACACTGTTAAGATATGAACATGTTTAGATTGTGCAACATCCACCAGAAGCTTAACATCAATACTGACTGAGGTAATAATAAAGATAATGAAGCTAAAGCCTACAAAAGCCATCTGTTAGGTGAGAGTTGGTGAGGTATGCCCCCTTGTGGCCAGCTCAGAGAAGACACAGAGTTCTGCCTCCGTCTAGACCAGACAGCCCAGATACAGCAGCAGCAGCTGGTAACGTCTTGCCTTCTCACTCTGCTCTGACATTTGGACCAATGAGAAGGCGCCGCTAGCACGACAAGTACTATGCTATTAAAGCCATAACAACCCGAATGATACAATTGCTTTAATAACAGATGTTTGCTGCCGTTTGATATCTGGAATCAAACTAGCTACGCTTCATTCATTTGAACAGGACTTCTCTGATCCACTCTCCCCCTTTTCTTATTTGATCAATCTAGCATTAATGTTTTAGTATGCCGACCTCATTTCTTCTTAGAAATCATACAACTATTTTGCCTGAGCATAAATTGCATTGCTGTCAATGTCAGTGGCGGATTCAGTGTTGGCGGTGCAAGTGGTACATCACATAAACGGAGTCAGGGGCGTGTACATATGTCCATCAGTTTAACTGCCAGCGCCAGTTGAGCGAAAGATCCGCTCAGTGGAGAAGCTTTTGTCAGGTAGGTCAAATATTCACAAGAACCAATTCCCTTGCCACAGACTGCCTGCTCTCCTTCATCCTCATGCTGTGCTGAGGCATTGCTACCTGACTGCCCGTCAGTCATTTTCTGTAGGAGAAAGCAGCATTCCACCCCTGGTTCCTGGTGATGGAAGCAGCCTCCCACTTACATGCTTCTAATAAGCGCTGCAGTCGAGGGCTTGGAGCAAATGCCTGGTGCACCACTTCACACACATCTCTTTCTCGCCCTCCTGTAGATGTAGGCTTCAGCGAGAGTGCTTCTCCTGCTGAGCAGAGGTGCGTGGGCAGCGATGGTTGAGTGGCGTCTAGCACGGACTGGCTGGTTGCCCGGGGCAACCCTAGTGGTAGGGGGTGGTGGGCGACGTAGATGTAGGCACCACTGCCAGGTAGTTAGAGGGAACATACCCCCTCTGTTCCCGCACCTCCACCAGGCTCCAGTCGCGGCTACCCCTTTTGTCGTGGGGTTCCAGCACTCTGATTGGTTCCCCCACCCTCAGAGAGACCTCGTGACTGCTCCTTGCCGTGAAGTCATAGCCTGCAAACACCTGCAACGATACCGCGGTGGACAGACAGAGAGTAAACAAGGCTTTATTATCGAGCATGGTGTTCTAACAGAGATTGATGTCCTAGCAGTCTAGCAGGGCTAATTGCTGTTTTTAGCCTGGTGGTCTGGCCAACGCCATTAGTAAACACAGCTCTTCTCTGGACAACAGGACTTTAGAAAGTTGGGCCATCAGCAGGGCATGTAAGTGCAGTTTAGGGCTCCGCTGTGAGGCCTGTGAATGTAGTGGACTTATAATCACCTTCAGTCTCCTCTGCTCACAAAGGCACAGAAATGACAGACTCAAAATGGACCACCCAAGTTGAAGAATTCAAGCCTTAGGGGGATTGTCACCTGCCTATGATTAGTTATCACACTTCCAGCGGTACATGATGATGGCTGGCTATAAGGGTATGATAAATGCCTCCCAAAGGTCATGAGGAGAATCACTCACTTTTACAACTTGTGACATTTCTTTCTTTTTAATAATGTATTTGAGCCAGTTGTGTTGTGACAAGGTAGGGGTGGTATACAGAAGATAGCCCTATCTGGGAAAAGACCAAGTCCATATTATGGCAAGAACAGCTCAAATAAGCAAAGAAAAACAACAGTCCATCATTACTTCTTTAAGACATGAAGGTCAGTCAATGCAGAAAATTTCAAGAACTTTGAAAGTTTCTTCAAGTTCAGTCGCAAAAAAAAGTGCTATGATGAAACTGACTCTCATGAGGATCGCCACAGGAAAGGAACACCCTGAGTTACCTCTGCTGCAGAGGACAAGTTCATTAGAGTTACCAGCTTCTGAAATTGCAGCCCAAATAAATGCTTCACAGAGTTCAAGTAACCATGTATAAACCAATGTATACTGATGTTTGAAGAGCTAAAACAAATCAATGAATAAAACACTCAGAATATAGTTTGGGGGAACTCTGCGTACCAACACTGCTGACAAGGGTAAGCAGCCAATTTGGAGTTTTCCACTAAAAACCCTCACACGCATCTGATAGGGTTTGATTGATGGGAAGCTGTCCCCCCCACCACCCACCCCTCACGCTGCTCTGGCCCTCGTGTCACTCACCCGTGTGAAGTTGCCCCTAGATGCTAATCTTGGCTCAGATTAGCATTTTTTCCCCCCACTAATGGTTAAGGGATAGTTCACCTAAGTTACACAATTACATTGGTTTCCTTAGCCTGTAAGAAGTCTCTGGACAAGGTAATGACATCAATCCATGCTTTGTTTCTTTTGTAATGTTTCCACATGGCTAACACTATTTTAGCATTTGTTTGTGCCACAAATGCCATTCTAATCATGGGAGTAAATGTTTCACATATCATGTCCAAATCATCCGAAAGTATCTCACGTTGAATGTGAAGCTCAACAAAATCACTTCAAATCAAAACTTTTTCACATGCCCCGAAAACAAATGCAGACTTTACCGTGAAATGCTTACTTACAAGCCCTTAACTCTTCTTGAACTGCACTGTTGGTTAAGAAAATATGTACCAAGTAGACTAAAATCAAAAGTAACAGGTTAGTTGAGGTAATTTGTACATGTAGGTGAAGTGACTATGCATAGATAATAAACAGCGAGTAGCAGCAGTGTACAAAAGGGAGGGTCAATGTAAATTGTCTGGTCGCGATTGTATTAATTGTTCAACAGTCTTATGGCTTGGGGGGGGGGGGGGGGTAGAAGCTGTTGAGGAGCCTTTTAGTCCTAGACTTGGCGCTCTGGTACCGCTTGCTGTGAGGTAGCAGAGAAAACAGTCTATATCTTGGGTGACTGGAGTCTCTGACAATTTTATGGGCTTTCCTCTGACACCGCCTATTATATTAGTCCTGGATGGCAGGAAGCATGGCCCCAGTGATGTACACACTACCCTCTGTAGCACCTTACGGTCAGATGCCGAGCAGTTGCCATACCAGACAGTGTTGCAACCAGTCAGGATGATATCGATGGTGCAGCTGTAAAACCTTTTGAGGATCTGGGAACCCATTCCAAATCTTTTCAGTCTCCTGAGGGTGGAAAGGTTTTGTCGTGCCCTCTTCATGATTGTTTGTTGGTGATGGACACCAAGGAACTTGAAACTCGACCCGTTCCACTACAGCCCCATCGATGTCAATGGGGGCCTGCTCAGCCCGCCTTTTCCTGTAGTCAACGATCAGCTCCTTTGTCTTGCCCACATTGAGGGAGAGGTTGTTGTCCTGGCACCACACTGCCAGTTCTCTGGGGAGGGGACTAAGTACTCACCCCTGAGGGGCACCAGTGCTAAGGATTAGCGTGGCAGAAGTGTTGTTGCCTACTCTTACAACCTGGGGGCGGCCCGACAGGAAGTCCAGGATCCAGTTGCTGAGGGAGATATTTAGTCCCAGAGTCCTTAGCTTAGTGATGAGCTTCGTGGGCACTATGGTGTTGAACACCAGGCTGTAGTCAATGAACAGCATTCTCACATAGGTGTTCCTTTTGTCCAGGTGAGAAGGGGCAGTGTGGAGTGTAATTGAGATTGCATCATCTGTTGATCCGTTGGGGCAAATTGGAGTGGGTCAAGGGTGTCTGGCAGGATGCTGTTGATGTGAGCCATGACCAGCCTTTCAAAGCACTTCATGGCTACAGACTTGAGTGCTACGGGTCGGTAGTCATTTAGGCAGGTTACCTTAGTGTTCTTGGGCACAGGGACTATGGTGGTCTGCTTGAAACATGTAGGTATTACAGACTCAGTCAGGGAGAGGTTGAAAATGTCAGTGAAGACACTTATTTTATTTTTTATAACACCTTTATTTAACCAGGTAGGCCAGTTGAGAACAAGTTCTAATTTACAACTGCGACCTGGCCTAGATAAAGCAAAAACGTGCGACAAAAGAACACACGAGGCTTTACCTAGCTAAGACTTATAGATGACCTGGAGCCAGTGGGTCTGGCGACGAATATGTAGCGAGGGCCAGCCGACGAGAGCATACAGGTTGCAGTGGTGGGTGGTATATGGGGATGGCACTGTGATAGACAGCATCCAATTTGCTGAGTAGAGTGTTAGCCAAAGTCAAGGATCGGTAGGATAGTCAGTTTTACGAGGGTATGTTAGACAGCATGAGGGAAGGATGTTTTGTTGCGAATTAGGAAGCCGATTATAGATTTACATTTTGGATTAGAGATGCTTAATATGAGTCTGGAACCGTCCACAGTAGTGATACTATTCGGGTTGGCGGGTAGCGATCGGTTGAAGAGCATGCATCTAGTTTTACTAGTGTATAAGAGCTTTTGGAGGCCACGTAAGGAGTGTTGTATGGCATTGAAGCTCGTTTGGAGGTTTGTTAACAGTGTCCAAAGAAGGGCCAGATGTATACAGAATGGTGTTGTCTGCGTAGAGGTGTATCAAGGAATCACCCTCAGCAAGAGCGACATCCTTGATATATACAGAGAAAAAAGTTGGCCAGAGAATTGAACCCTGTGGTACCCCCATAGAGACTGCCAGAGGTCTGGACAACAGGCCCTCCGATATGACACACTGAACTCTATCTGAGAAGTAGTTGGTGAACCAGGCGAGTCAATCATTTGAGAAAACAAGGCTGTCGAGTCTGCCGATAAGAATACAGTGATTGACAGAGTCGAAAGCCTTGGTCAGGTCGATGAAGACGGCTGCACAGTACTGTCTTTTAGCGATGGAGGTTATGATATCGTTTAGTACCTTGAGCATGGCTGAGGTGCACCTGTGACCAGCTCGGAAACTGGATTGCGCAGCGGAGAAGGTAAGGTGGGATTCTAAATGGTCAGTGATCTCTTTGTTTAACTTGGCTTTTGAAGACTAGAAAGAGAGGGCAGGATGGATATAGGTCTAACAGTTTGGGTCTAGAGTGTCTCCCCCTTTGAAGAAGGGGATGACCGCGGCAGCTTTCCAATCTTTATGAATCTCGGACGATACGAAAGAGAGGTTGAACAGACTAGTAATAGGGGTTGCAGCAATGGCGGCGGATAATTTTACAAAGAGAGGGTCCAGATTGTCTAGCCCAGCTGATTTGTACGGTCCAGGTTTTACAGCTCTTTCAGAACATCTGCTACCTGGATTTGGGTGAAGGAGAATCTGGGAGGCTTGGGCAAGTAGCTGTTGGAGGTGCGGACCTGTTGGCCGGGGTAGCCAGGAGGAAAGCATGGCCAGCCGTTAGAGAAATGCTTACTGAAATTCTCAATTATCGTGGATTTAAAATCGGTGGTGACAGTGTTTACTAGCCTCAGTGCAATGGGCAGCTGGGAGGAGGTGCTCTTATTCTCCATGGACTTTAGTGTCCCAGAACTTTTTGGAGTTAGAGCTACAGGATGCAAATTTCTGTTTGAAAAAGATAGCCTTTGCTTTCCTAACTGACTGTGTATATTGGTTCCTGACTTCCCTGAAAAGTTGCATATACCGGGGACTATTCGATGCTAGTGCAGTACGCCACAGGATGTTTTTGTGCTGGTCGAGGGCAGTCAGGTCTGGAGTGAACCAAGGGCTATATCTGTTCTTAGTTCTACATTTTGTGAAAGGGGCATGCTTATTTAAGATGGTGAGGAAATTACTTAAAGAACAACCAGGCATCCTCAACTGACGGGATGAGGTCAATATCCTTCCAGGATACCCGGGCCAGGTCGATTAGAAAGGCCTACTCGCAGAAGTGTTTTAGGGAGCATTTGACAGTGATGAGGGGTGGTCATTTGACCACGGACCCATAACTGATGCAGGCAATGAGGCAGTGATAGCTGAGATCCTGATTGAAAACAGCAGAGGTGTATATGGAGGGCAAGTTGGTCAGGATAATATCTATGAGGGTGCCCATATTTACAGATTTAGGGTTGTACTTGGTGGGTTCACTTGACAGTTGGTCCGCGTATGCGTCGAGTACACATCCGGGTAATCCGTCTGGCCCAGCAGCTTTGTGAATGTTGACCTGTTTAAAGGTTTTGTTCACATCGGCTACCGAGAGTGTTATCACACAGTCATCCAGAACAGCTGGTGCTCTCGTGTATGCTTCAGTGTTGCTTGCCTTGAAGCGAGCATAAAAAAGGCATTTAGCTCATCTGGTAGGCTCGCGTCACTGGGCAGCTCACGTCTGGGTTTCCCTTTGTAGTCCGTAATAGTTTTCAAGCCCTGCCACATCCGATGAGTGTCAGAGCCGGTGTAGTAGGATTCAATCTTAATCCTGTATTGACGCTTTGCTTGTTTGATGGTTCGTCTGAGGGCAAAGCGGGATTTCTTATAAACGTCCGGCATTAGTCTCCCGCTCCTTGAAAGCGGCAGCTCTAGCCATTAGCTAGATGCGGATGGATGTTGCCTGTAATCCATGGCTTCTGGTTGGAATATGTATGTACAGTCACTGTGGGGACGACGTCGTCGATGCACTTATTGATGAAGCCGATGACTGAGGTGGTGTACTCCTCAATGCCATTGGATGAATCTCAGAACATATTCCAGTTTGTGCTAGCGAAACAGTCCTGTAGTGTAGCATCCGCGTCATCTGACCTCTTCCATATTGAGCGAGTCACTGGTACTTCCTGCTTTAGTTTTTGCTTGTAAGCAGGAATCAGGAGGATAGAATTATGGTCAGATTTAGCAAATGAAGGGCGGGGGAGAGCTTTGTATGCATCTCTGTGTGTGGAGTAAAGGTGGTCTAGGATTTTTATTTCTCTCTGGTTGCACATGTGACATGCTGGTAAAAATGAGGTGAAACGGATTTAAGTTTGCCTGCATTAAAAGATCCTGCCACTAGGAGCGCTGCTTCTGGGTGAGCATTTTCTTCTTTGCTTATGGCCTTATACAGTTGGTTGAGAGCAGTCTGAGTGCCAGCTTCGTTCTGTGGTGGTAAATAGACAGCTGTGAATAATATAGATGAGAAATCTTGGTAGATAGTGTGGTCTACAGCTTATCATATGGTCTACAGCTTATCATAAGGTACTCTACCTCAGGCTAGCAATACCTCGAGACTTCTTTAATATTAGACATCGCGCACCAGCTGTTATTGACAAATAAACACACATACCCCCCACCCCTCGTCTAACCACAGGTAGCGTCTCTGTTCTACCAGTGCATGGAAAATCCCGCTAGCTCTATATTGTCCGTATCGTCGTTCAGCCACGTCTCGTGAAACACTTAGATGTTTTGAACATGCTAATATCGGTCCAACTTGAATGGGATTTGTGCCACAAATGCTAAAACGTTAGCATGTGGAAACAGTGCCAGGGGGGAAAAAAACAAAGCATGGATTGCTGTCATCTAGTCTATAGACTGCTTACAGGGTAAGGAAACCAATAAGTCATTTTGTAATTTGGGTGAACTATCCCTTTAAGATTAGGATTGGGGAGGGGGACACTGATCCTAGATCTGTACTTAGGGGAAACTTTACCAGGAGTGTCACTTACCTGGAAGCAGGGCATGGTCATCGACAGAGTCCTCACGGGCTGGGGTGTATCAGGGGAGAAGGAGTGTCGCCTGACGTCAGGGGTGTAGGAGTGTCGCCTGACACCTCCAGCACAATCCATGGTAGTGACTGTCAGATGAGGGGACGGGGGAGGGTCCATGGTTACCTGGTGGTAACGCACCAGTTTGGAGGAGGGGACGTATCCTCTTGGACCTGAAAACAGATTGTGTAATGGATGATCATAAAACATGAGTTTATCAATTTTATACTGTAATAAGATACGTTATAAACAACATATTATCCAATAACTGATCTAATCTATTTGATAGATAGAATTAAACACTTACTGTGAGTACACAGCCAGCAGTAACAGTAAACAACCTTTAGATGTCTCCACTAACTGGTGGTGGCGGAACCAGAATTCTAGTTTGGTATTCACTGCTACATTGAAAGACAACTCAATACATTGACTAACTAAAGGACTGACTTTCCTTTAGAATGTGAAGCAGTGTGTTCTTTTAAAAGATCACCCCCTCAAGTGAAAAGGTGAGATATCCTGGAGGTCTTACCCCCTGCGTCGACCAGCCAGCGGCGTCTGTCCCCCCGTGTGTCCATCTCACTGATGATGGCCACCAGCTCTCCTCTGTTCAGGCTCAGGTCCAGGTCTCTAGTCCCCACCACATGACCCGTCAGCTGGTAGATCTTGCCTGAGCCGTGCTTGTCTGTCAGGACCTTCAGACACTTCTGAGACCCAGGGCTGAGAGGCTGGGAGGACACAAATGAACAGAACAGGGGCGTGCTCATTACGCACCAAACAGAAGGGAACTGACTGAAACAGGGAGACTACCTGGATTTATCCAATAATAAAATGCTACGTTTTCACTTTCCGTTGCAAAAAGTTGAAACGGTGTGCCCTAATGAACCAATACTGTTTGATCAGGAACATAGTTATGCAGCAATCAGGCACATAATCAAGCAACATACAGTAGTTCAACTAATTAGCAGCATCAAAATAAAAGTGTATTGGTCGTGTACACAGTTTAGAAGATGTTATAGCGGGTGAAGGTGAAATGCTTACGTTACCATCTCCTAACGACGCAGTAAAATGTCAAACAAATAATCACACACAAAGAAATCAAGAAATGTCGTAACAAATCCAATAGCACTGTAATCCTAATGCAATCTATATACACCCGATGAAGACATACTAACAATATATACAGCAGTAGATGTAGTGTACAAAACATTAGGAACACCTTCCTAATATTCAGTTGCACCCCCTTTTGCCCTCAGAACAGCCTCAATTCGTCAGGGAATGGACGCTACAAGGTCTCGAAAGTGTTCCACACGGATGCTGGCCCATTTTGTCTCCAATCCTTCCCACAGTTGTGTTAAGTTGGCTGGATGTCTTTTGGGTGGTGGGACCATTCTTGATACACATGGTAAACTGTCGAGCGCGAAAAGCACAGCAGCATTGCAGTTCTTGACTCACTCAAACTGGTGCGCCTTGGCACCTACTACCATACCCCATTCAAAGGCACTTAAATATATTTTCTTGCCCCATTCACCTTCTGAAAGGCACACACACAATCCATGTCTCAATTGTCTCGAGGCCTAAAAATCCTTCTTTAACCTGTCTCCTTCCCTTCATCTACACTGATTGAAGTGGATTTAACAAGGGGCATCAATTAGGGATTATAGCTTTCACCTGGTCAGTATGTCAGGGGTAGGCAAACTTGATGTTTTTGATTTAACCAACCTGGAAGACCAGGTGTGTGGAATTTAGGCAATCATTGAACTGATCAATTAGCTGGTCAGGTGTTGTGACTAGTTGGAACAAAATTGTGCAGTACCTGTAGCACTCCAGGAACACGTTTGCCAACCCTCTAGTCTATGTTTTGTACACCCAGTGTGTATTAAGAGTGAGCACTCATTAACCCTGGTGTTTGTTCACCTGCTTAGCTTCCCCCGGGGTGACTTGTAAGGTTTATGGCTTTACTATCTCACCTAAGAGCAGCTAATGAAGTGATCCCATGTCTTTCTACGGCTGTAGAAATGGTGCCTGTAAGTGAGAGCCATCGCCAGCCACAAATGAGCTACCCATCCTCACTACTGCTGCCATGTATGCCTGTAGATCTGACATGCTGAGTCTCATTACTATCATATAGGATCCATCGCAAATGGCACCCTATTTCCGATGTAGTGCACTACTTTTAACCAGGGCCCATCTGTTCTGAGGGCTGCTCACACTGCAAACATAAAGACATAAAACACAGATTTTATATGGGCTGTGTGAGAGGTCTAGATTAGTCAGACATGAAACCAGACCCTTTCTCTCTCCTCTTCTCTTGGCTTCTTCACATTCTCATCACTTAAAGTAATGCGTAGTGGTGATGATATGAGCCACGCGTTAGCTGGAGTGAAGGTATTACTGCATTATGACTAAGCAAAATGAATGGCGCTTTCTGTTCTAACTGGGTAGGAAAGGTAATGGAATTTCCAGTTTGCTATTTATGCATGTTGAACAGAAACTTTGTGTTTTGTGAACGTGACATGTCCTAGTGTGTTAGTTTTGACAAATGGCTTATGCTTAGTTACAGTACTGTCCCCTCAGGCAGCACACCTTCCTCAGAACCTTCAACAGGTAAACAGGTCATCTCGGTTAACTCGGAACTAAAATACTGCACAATTTGGTTAGCCCGTCTGTCCACGAGAGATTACTCAACAGGTAACACCACAACTCTAAGGCTAATATAAATAACCATCCTGATCCAATTCAGGTTATTCCAAACACATGATGGGTTCAGATAATAAGAACATTTACAGTGAATGGGTCTAGTATGAATCGTCCTGCTGCGTGAGGCTGTGGATGTATACACGCACTGTCCCTGGCGATGTTCCCCGGCAACAAGTCACATCGCCACCAACCAAACAACAGATTATAGTGCAGCTTCTGTTGGGATTGACCTGGACAATGGGAGCATTGAGTTGGTCCTCCACATTCCGACACAGAGTCTCCAGCATCCTCGCACCCTCCAGCACCGAACACTCTGCCCACTCCCAGAATGCATTAGGCTCCAGGGAACTGTGAGGGAGCTGCAAAGAGAGGTCAGACAAAACAAGTTTAGAAAGATAGTCAAGTTCAACTTCAGCTGCAACTTCAGCTGCATCTCTGGCCTTGGGCATAGTTCTCACTAATCAATCACTGAAAGTGACAAGAAAATTGCAACACAACGTGCTTATCTTGGCAAAGGAGAAATGCTCACTAGCAGGGACGTAAACTCATTTGTGCACACCATTTGAGAGAAATACGCTTCCTGTGCGTATAGAACATTTCTGGGATCATTTATTTCAACTCATGAAACATGGGACCAACACTTCACATGTTGCTTTTATATTTTTGTTCAGTGTATAAACAACTGACAGCAGATTCACTGGCTGAAATGGTCAATTGCAATGGTCAGCATTGGTCGTCCACAGATACACTTTAGTAAAGGGTATCTTGCTACCCCCTCTAAACCCTTCTACAGTGACTGTGGTGTACCTACTACCCCACCTGCTGGGCAAAGCCCTGGAAGAGCTGCTCCATGTCTGCAGCCAGGTCCTTGTGCAGGCAGCTGAAGGCCCCCAGCATGCCCCAGAGCAGGGTGAGGGCCAGGCCATTGAACTGGGGCAGCTCGTTGAGGAGCAACGTGTTGATGGTCTTATAGGTGTTTGCCACCGCCTGCTCATCGTAGCTCAGACTGGGCTTCTCTTCGATCAGCTCGTAGTCAAGCAGCTTGTCCAGGCGCTTACGGATCAGGTTACGAGGCCCCACCAGCAGTTCTCGAAGGGCACAGAGGGGCTTGTGGACCAACGTCCTCATCCTCTTCTCCTGGATGTTGAGTGGGGGATGGGGAGAGGAAGAGGGAAATATTAGGGAATAGAGAGTGGGGGAGGGCGATGGACAGAGGCATGAGGTCCGGGCAGTGCAATCTGAAGCCTGAAGGACATGTGGGAAAGTGAAACACGACCATGGGCGCAATTCAATAAAAATGGTCTGTCCTCCAAGCCAACTTATATTCCGATGCCCATTGTTGTAGCATGCATAACAAAGTGGTACTTTGGCTTGACTCACAAATGTCGGAAGTATCCATTGTCTCAATGCTGCTGTGATTTCCTTGTAGCATATAGCAGGCTTCTCGCCGTCCATGTCAAGGTCAAACTCCTCCGGTCGACAGCTAAGGAATCTCTGTAATAGAACGATGGAAGAAAAGATGCCACACAAACTATATCTAGACACGGGAAACGCAAACAGAAAACTGAGGTAGTCGTCAGAAATGCATGGTTTATGACAGGCAGCGGCTGTTTGACAGTGGGGAGACTCTGCATTCAAATAGGTGCGGCAATGTGAAGGAGGCTGAAAACTTAAAACAGATTTTCTTACAACATCTTTACATGTTCAAATGCTCACCACTGAAACATGAGCCAAGGAGTTGTAGTTGACAGCTGGCGAGGAGGATTACCGATCCAACCGTGCTCATTATTTAGTGAGAAGAGGATGTCAAGCTAGAAGTGAATCTAAAGGGATCGGGCACTAATTGTATGTTGAGTGGAAAGCCAGGTGTAAACAACGTGATTCCAATGCTGTCATGGTGATGGTCTCCACGGCAAAGGGATTGGGTCTACAAAAGCTCACCTGCAGATGGCTGAGATACGTCTCCACATTTTCATGTAGCACGGCGATACCATTTTCAAGGAGATAGAAAAAGCCCTCCAAGGCATCAAACTCCTCATCAACCAACTGGAATTGAACCGAGGGAAGTTATTAAACAGCAAATTCAATACATTTTTACAGAGATTTAAGAATGTTCTACCATCCATTGCTAAAAAGAGACCCCCAGAGCTTCAGTGTGTGACTTGATGAATAATATGTCTAAAAATGTCCGCAAGGGAATACTCATAACCATGTGACATGCCACCAGCATAGCACGTGTCATTGTATTCAACTACTCTCTACATACTTTATGTAATAAATACTCCCCGGAGGTGTGAATCAAGGTTCGAATACAGCGAGACCTTTTAAGAAGTAAACACTGGTCATGTCATATGTTATCTCACAGCTTTTCCCATTCCCTATGTTTAATTATTAACCTAAAGGTGCTGAAGAAGGGCGTGTAGCTTCATTTTATGGCTGAGTGAACCTAACATCAGGAACAGGTACGGAAAGTGCCTTACCTTTGGTGCAATCCCCGTCTCATGCTTGATGAACTGACTCAGTCTGGCAGTCTTCTTTGCGATGCTGTGGCTATTCAGACGATTTATCTTATCCCTTATCGTCAAGGTTTCCGTCTTCTTGTATTTGTCGGCTGTGATGAGAAGACAAGAAATTCTAATATGGGTGTTCAGGAAAAAAAGTGAATGCAATGCCCACAATCTATCAATATCCTTGGTCTGAATAGTAAAACCAATCATAGGATTTGATTACAAGAACGTGATAGCCAGCATGTGTCCTCACCAACTTCTCGGAAGCGTTTGTACTCATTGATCCTGCAGTTGACGGCTACGGCGGCGTGGGCAGTCTGCTCCAGGAGAGAGTAGGCCGGGTGCCCAGGGTCTGTATGTTTCATGATGGTCTGGAGGAGAAGAGGGTAGCGAGCGATCCTTTGGACTGGCATCACCAGGAAGAAGCTCAGAGAGGTAGCATTCACCTCTGGCCTGTACACAACATAGTCTAAACGTGTCTTTTCTAGATTTGTAATGTGAGAAAGCTGTATTTTGACATCCGTAAAACATTTTTTTTTAAATGGGGTGTGATATTAAGGGCAATTTCAGTATTGTATTTCAATTGGACAATAGAGACAATGTATGGTACGAACAGGAATACAGAAAGTGAGACAAAGGTACATACATCCACCTCTGGCCTGTATCAACACATATACTGTGACAATACTGAAGGATGGACATTGTATTTCATTGTGAACAAAAGGTCTAAGTTAGCCTGGACCCAGACGGGTTTGTGCTGTATGCCCTATTGGGTGTTTGGCATGAAAACGACCATAGATTTGGGGCCAGGATAGGAACAGAAATGCAGAGAGAGAGATAAACGTACGCTGAGGACTTGATGACTTTCACCATCTCAGTCCACAGGGGTTCTTTCTGTTTGTAGCTGTTCTCTAACGCTGTGACGGTGTTGTAGTTGGACAGGTACTCCTTGTAAGCCGACTCTATGTCTGTTGATAGACTGAGGAAGGCGTCACCTGAAGGGAATATGAATCAAGTATTTATGACGTGACATTAATGTACATTTATGCCTCCCATGCGGGTCCTTCATCCGTCCCCATGGAGCGTTGCTAAGGTGATTTGTCACATGCTCCGAATACAACAGGTGTAGAATTTCCCGTGAAATGCTTACTTACGAGCCTTTTCCCAATAACGCAGAGATTTAACAAGTGATAATAAGGGAGCATAGCTTTCACCTGGATTCACCTGATCAGTCTGTGATAGAAGTGTTTTCTACACTCAGTGTATATTTGTCTCTCTAACCATTCTTGCAGGTTAGAGCTCTGCAGAAGAGATGAATGTTTGAACACCTAGCCATCCAGCTGCTGAGCGAGGTCAACTAAATAATGGAAAAAAGGAACTCTGACACGCCGGCACTCTTGTTTACTCCACATTGAAATATAGAAAGGGCAAACAAGGTCGCAACAGAGAGAGGGAGTTTGTTTTTCCCATTATTTTGCTGACCTCTCCAAGCAGCGTGACTGCAAGGTGTACTGTATGAAGTGTTTGGTTTGCAACACCACGGAGGGAAATGTGCTAATAGGCTTTTAATACACGCAGGTATGTAGTACACATAATGAGAAGCAGCTGGTACCAATAGTCCTGTGAAACAGAGGTGGTTGACGTGAGCCTATTCTTGAATAGCCCCATAGAATTAGTAGGTGGGGTGGTGCAGGTGTGAATATGTTACTAAGTACCTGTGAGTAAGAATCACTAGGTGTGATAGTGTATGTTTGAGGTGTGAAGGTAGACCGCCATGGTAACAGTCCTGCAGTACTGCTCCTGTATGGCTCAGTTGGTAGAGCATGGCGCTTGCAATGCCAGGAATGTGGGTTCAATTCCCACGGCCACCCGTTAGTAAATGATTTTGATAAAATAATCTGCTAAATGGAATATATTATTGTTATTACTGTATTGTTGCTACTTACACAGGGTCTCCAGGAAGAGAGGATCATGGGGCGTGACCTGCTTCTGGTCCAGGAGGCTGAGGAGGCGTCCCGACACATCAATCACCTCCTCTATGTACAGGAACATGCTGTCCAGGTTAGGCAGCTGAGGCGGTGGTGGGGAGGATGGTACACCATTTATCATAACGACTTTACTTCTCCACAAAGGGAATCATTCACCCACCACTACTCTACCTCCTCCTCCTATCCACCTTTCTATCCATTCTCCTCCCTGTCTCTCACCCTCTGCATCCTCCTCCCTCTTTCCGTCCATCCACCAACAGTAGCCCTCATCATTACCACTGGCTGATGCATAGACAGGCTTGCCTTCCAGCCCATAAAATGTGATTTCATCCTGTTTTTACAAGACTCATTTTAAGCACAACCTTTTATTCAAATACATTTGATGATATGGCAATGTAAATACCTTCAGATACAGGAAAGGAAATATTGCCTGGTGCTTCAAGATAACCATTCCTTAGAGATTTGTCTATTGACTTTAGACCCACTAGGGTCCATAGTTGTCCCCGGTCAAGTCACATGGTCAGGAAACTCCTAGCCCTGTGCAGTGGTGCAGTAGAAGTACCTGTAGTTTCTGCAGGTTGCTCCTGATGGTGCAGGTGCAGACCTGGAGGAGTCTCAGGTAGTTCCTCTCTGTGTAGATCAGCTCCTCTGTGGCCAGGAGCTGCCTCTGAGCCTCTCTCTCAGCCCTCTCCTTGGCTGCAGCCTCCTCAGCCGCAGCCTTCTCTGATGCATCCTCTGCTGGCGCCTCCACAAACACAGTCATCTTTGATAACAGCGAGAGACATATAGGGTCCTCCTCTGTGTCCACTGCCTCACACTCATCCGCTGTTCCCTCGCTCACCTCCGACCTCTTCTCTTTGGCCTCAGCTCTGGGACTTAGAGAAGGAGTATGGTTTCGTGGAGCTGGGGGAGCCAGGGTTGGGGTAGCTGGCTCAGCCCTCACTGGGCTTTCCATGCTGAGGCTGTCTGTCAGAGAAATAGAGGGTTAGCTCCATGTGGGGCCTGAGGTCTATATCCCACCCAGTAGTAGCAGCCAGTGGCAGGGCTATTATAGTGGGTCTGAATGGCTTATACTCTGCATTGTTTCCTGCCCTTTGAGCTGGAACACCATGTGTTCGCACAACATGGTCCTGCTTTTACAAAGCTGTTGCTGCTAAAGCAGTTTCCATTTTGAGCAGATTTCAATCAATCAATGTAATCAGGTTTACAGTGCCTTGAGAAAGTATTCAAACCCCTTGACTTATTCCACATTGTTGTGTTAAAGCCTGAATTCAAAATGTATTAAATTCTTGTTGTTTTTAATCACCCATCTACACACAATACCACATAATGAGAAAGTCAAAACATGTTTTTAGAAGTGTTTGAAAATGTATTAAAAAAAATAAATATCAAATTTAGGTACTCAACCCAGAGTCAATACTTTGAAGAATCACCTTCTGTGTAAGTCTCTAAGAGCTTTCCACACCTGGATTGTGCAACATTTGCCCATTATTCTTTTCAAAATGTTCAAGCTCTGTCAAATTGGTCGCTGATCATTGCTAGACAACCCTTTCCAAGGTCGTGCCATAGATTTTCAAGTAGATTTAAGTCAAAACTGTAACTCGGTCAGTAATATTCACTGTCTTATTGGTAAGCAACTCCAGCGTAGACTTGGCCTTGTGTTTTAGGTTATTGTCCTACTGAAAGGTGAATTCATCTCCCAATGTCTGGTGGAAAGCAGACTGAACCAGGTTCTCCTCTAAGAATGTGCCTGTGCTTAGCTCCATTCCATACATTTTTTATCCCAAAGATCTCCCCAGTCCTTAATAAAGGTAAATGTCACCAATTTTCAACTTAATCATCTCCAGCACCACCCCAACGTAAACATGTGAAAATGGCACGTTTCAAAGTTTTGTAGTGTTTCCAATGACATCGGTGTGCATAGGCATTGCCTTTTAATTGGTGGATGTCACTGTAAACAGCTTTCTTACACTCTTTTTTACTAAAAAAAAACATAGACGTGACATTTTCACATAATATGTTGATGTTGGAGCGGTGATGGAGATTACATTTCCTTTACCGATTACAATCATACCCATAACATGATCCAGCCACCACTATGCTTGAAAAATATGGAGAGCAGTACTCAGTAATGTGTTGTATTGGATTTGTCCCAAACATAACACTTTGTATTTTGAACAAAAAGTGAATTGCTTAGCCATATTTTTTTAGCAGTATTGCCTTTTTGCAGTAGTATTGCCTTTTTGCAGTAGTATTGCCTTTTTGCAGTAGTATTGCCTTTTTGCAGTAGTATTGCCTTTGCCTTTTTGCAGTAGTATTGCCTTTTTGCAGTAGTGCCTTTGCCTTTTTGCAGTAGTATTGCCTTTTTGCAGTAGTGCCTTTGCCTTTTTGCAGTAGTATTGCCTTTTTGCAGTAGTGCCTTTGCCTTTTTGCAGTAGTGCCTTTGCCTTTTTGCAGTAGTGCCTTTTTGCAAACAGGATGCATGTTTTGGATACTTTTTTATTCTGTACGGGCTTCCTTTTCACTCAGTCAATTAGGTTAGTATTGTGGAGTAACTACAATGTTGTTGATCCATTCTTAGTTCTCTAGTCACAGCCATTAAACTCTAACAGTTTTAAGTAACCATTGGGCTCATGGTGAAATCCCAGAGTGGTTACTTTCCTCTCCAGCAACTGAGTTAGGAAGAACGCCTGTATTTTTTTAAGTGACTGGTTGTATTAATACACCATCCAAAGTGTAATTAACTTCATCATGCTCAAAGGGATATTCAATGTCTGTTTTTTTAACCCATCTACTGTACCAATAGGTGCCCTTCTTTGCGAGGCATTGGAAAAACCTACCTGGTCTGTGGTTGAATCAGTGTTTGAAATTCACTGCTCGACTGAGGTACCTTACAGATAATTGTATGTGTGGGGTAGAGATGAGGTAGTCATCCAAAAATCATGTTAAACACTATTATTGCCCACAGAGTGAGTCCATGCAACTTAAGCACATTTGTATTATTATTATTTAGGCTTGCCATAAATGGTGTATTGTGTGTAAACCAGTGACCAAAAAAAATCTCAATTTAATCTATATAAACTCAGGCTGTAACACAACAAAATGTGGATGAAGTCAAGGGGTGTGAATACTTTCTGAAGGCACTATAGGCACCGTCTTTGACTCATTCATGTTATGGGAATACTGACTAGAAATGTGTGGAGTGACAGTCAGTGGTTGCGATTCAGCAGCGAAATTACTTGAAAAAAATGTTGACTTAGCTGTGGTTCACCACTGAACAAAAAAGTTATCAAAACAAAGTGATCTACCTAATGAGTCATAATGTTAATTAATAAAGGTGGTTAGAAATACAGACATTACATACACCCCACCATAACAAAACAGGTCTCTGGATTACTAGTTTAATAATCCAACATCAACAACAACAACCTCAGGCTGAAAATATCAGGTTCTCAGTGACAGTGCCAGCAGAAAACAACCATTAAGGCATATTACCTTGAGAAGAGGCCTGGGATCAGACTCAGCAGGGCTGGCGGGCCAAAGGATTGTGCTGCGGTTGTTGCCGTCGAGTGCCTGGCAAACACACCAACATAGACCACTGGTGTAACTTTCTCCACTGACTCACTCACTAACAGAGCTGTGGCATGGGTGTGAGTGGAGGCTTGTGGGGGAATGGGGGATGGGAGGGTCAGCGGCATGGGATGTTTGTTGGGGTAAAGTGGGAAGCAGATAGGGAGGTTGTAGGCTTTTAGCAGTGTGGAAAGGCCTGAGCACACACACAGCACATATCCTCTCTGTGCTGAATAAGCTGATTGACTGCAGCAGCCGGTGAAAAGGGAGGGATGCCTGCTCAGGAGGAAGCTCATTGGCTGGCACCCATTCAAGAAGAAAGGCTGGCCCGCCAGTAGAGAGACAGCACCATGCAGATTGATGTTTTCTCATAGGAAACAAAAGCTCATAGGGAATTCAATGCCAATTGCCACCCAAGTAATGGCGACCAAGCTTAGACTTCCTGACTGATGTCTTGAGATGTTGCTTCAAAATATCCAAATAATAAACTTCCGACTTCAACTGTAAGTAGTAAATTAAGGAGGATCAAGTTATGAAATTGGTGGAATTAGAGTATAATAGCTAAAGAGACGTGTATTCTCCATGTCTCCAGATTATATCTTCAAACTAAGGGCAAACGTGGTATGGCGGAACACAGCCACTCCATTGAATTGTTAGTGGTTGCTTTGCAATGCTTGCAGTTAGCCACTGACTCCTTCCTGACATAAATATTGTTGACATTTTCCAACTTGTGTAATCTTTATGTCCAATGGCCGATGAGCACTGATACATTTTATCTATAATTTCTCTTCATTATTTCTCTTCATATGACAAGGATTAAAACGATTTTCCAGTAGATTGTCGACTTGATTCATGATGATGACTGCTAGCTAAGACTTTGAAAGTGAGATGATGACAAAATGTGGGGCTCAAATCAGGTGGGGTTCTGCCCTGAATGACGGGTCGCCACTGAAACTGATATACAGACAAGCCAGTGGAGGCTGCTGAAGGCAGGACGGCTCTTAATAATAGCTGGAGTGGAGTGTAATGGCTGGAATCATTCCATTGACTCCATTTCAGCCATTATTATGAGCCAACCTTCCCTCAGGCCAGTGTACTGAAGGTCGGGTTGATAACACTTGCCTGTGGATATTTTGTATCAGATTACCTCAGAAATAGGGACAAAAATCGTCAGGTAAATAAAGTTGAAATGAAGTTTGTTCAACATTCTGATTTGTAATGGGACTGTTCGGGAATGCTGAGCCTTACATGCTGACCAAACCGCTCGCGCATGTGCGATCAGGACATGCAGGTTGAAATATCAAAACAAACTCTGAACCAATTATATTAATTTGGGGATAGGTCGAAAAGCATTAAACATGTATGGCAATTTAACTAGCTAGCTTGCTGTTGCTAACTAATTTGTCCTGGGATATAAATATTGTGTTGATATTTTACCTGAAATGCACAAGGTCCTCTACTCCGACAATTAATCCACAGATAAAACAATAAACCAAATTCATTTCTCGTCATCTCTTCTTCCTTCAGGCTTTTTCTTCTTCTTTGGACTTCATATGGTGGTTGGCAACCAACTTTACGGTGCATTACCCGACTGGAGTGTGGATGTCAGTTCATCTTTCAATCACCCACGTGGGTATATGCTCCTAAAAACCAATGAGATTTGAGCGTCACAAATAGAACCAAGTTCTATTTTAGCATCTGGCCACGTAGACGCTTGCGAGCGTGTAAATATTTCACTCTGATAAGAGGCAACCCCCACCTGTGCCAATTAGCCATCTAGCATGCTCTGAACACCTTAAGCTAACTGTGGAGAAAATGTAGTTAGTCAACTGGAGACACAGTGTATAGATCTGTCCAAAACTGCAGCATTAAGTGTATATTTATTATGTTAAAGATTATTTCTTGCTGACATGAAAGATATCATTGTTTCAAAAACAATGAGACATTTCCAAACGTTAAAACAGTGTTGGAATAGTAGTTTGTGGGCGACTAATGGCTAAAAACCCGACAGTACATAAGGAGAAGGGTTTTCGATAAGTAGCTATTCGAGCACAAGATGTAGGACTCCCACAGTTCACAGCACAACTCCAACTACAAGATCAGCACTCACAGAGAAATCAACGGGTGTGTTCTTAAATTCACTCTACAGTGTCAGAGTGCGCTCAAAGCATTGTAGTCTTTCTTCCTCCCAAAGCAGTTAACCCCAAACCACACCCCGTTATTCAGAGGGACGTTCTACTACGCACCCATTGGCTAGCTAGCGTTGTCTCACTCACAGGCGATCAGTGACCGTGACCTTCCAAGGTAAGGATGGAAAATGTAATATAACAATTAGAAACCTACCTTAATGCAGGCCTATTATTATCATCACGTTTGGTAACATTTGCCCATGTATTTATTTTCAGAGTTTCAATGAGTTGTCAAAATTTCTCAGAACTCTGCTGAATTCCCTCAATTGAAAGTTGCTTATTATTCATAATTTCTCAAATATGAATTAGCTAATTATTCAGTCGAATACGCTATGCTACAGCCATTGAATCGGTCTTTGAGCATTAAGGGACGTTAATGGCTAGCTCGGTCCACGACATTATGTTATTGTAATTGTTCAATCTTGAAATACAAGGGAAAATGTTATTAATCAGTGACTAAAATTTCGCGCTACGTGATATCCACTTCCGGACTTGGAGAGGTTTTGGCTTAACTGCGTTGGGAAAAAAGAAAGACGCGTTCAGACCGCACACTGAACTCTCTGGCCAAGGAGTAGGGTTGATGCGAGCATTCTGATCGGTGGTCACGCACCCAAGATAACTGGCTAACGTTGGTTAGCTACTTCCAGACACAAATGAGAGAACACCTCACTCTGACCATGTTATTTGACCTACTAGTAGAGCTGGTTAGCCTGTTTTCATGTTATCTAGAGCGTTGGTGACTAACTGTGCTGCTGGCAACAATTGATTTACGCTTTTTGCCGATGTTTACTGACGCTGGCGATAGTCAATGGGCGTGGAGCATTCTTAAATTCATCAGTTATTATGCGCTCTGGCACACAGACGAGTGTTCTGAAAACGGAGTAGATAGCCAGTTAATTTACCAGCGCACCCAAAATTGTCTTTACCCTAGGGGATTAAATAATCCTCTATAATATTGTGGAACTACTGTGCGATAAAGAGATCACATCGCTTTTAGAATCTGTAACATAGCCTACTGCGGCGACACTGTCACAAAACCCACGCTCACCTTAACACTTATTGTTCGTCTTTGAACCCTCATTCACCGGAGTGGTATACTACGAAGCAAGCTAGATCTACTCAGGCGTTTCTAAAGCTAGTTAACTTCACATTGCAGATCAGTCTCCATCTGTACTACGACCGTAGCTATTGCTCGTCTGCCTGTTGCTAACTCTAGCAGGTTTATAACTGCGCATATGTTGCAGGTGGCTAGTCGAATGCCGAACTCTTCAATTAATACAATGCTAAACCATGCAGCCTGGTCTCATAGACTAAACGTAGCATAGTAAACTGAATCCGGGAACTCATAATAGTGTATTATACAACATGTGGGTTGTATATAAAACCGCATTCCAATCGCTGTCTGTTCCACAAGTTACTACCGGCTAAATCTATGACATGAAAATACCTATTTACTCTGTACCATTTGACTGCGGCAATCCACTGTCTCATCAGCCCAGCCAAGCAATATATAAACTTTATCTCCACTATAAAAAGCACAATATCTCACATTTCTTTTAGACTAACATTTAGTTTTCAACAGCGGAAAGACTGTATAAACCTTGCTGTCTGTCTCTCTGACATTTGCAAAATTGTTTTAATATTCACATTTGATATCCAGCTGTCCCATAGTAATGAACATGTCTGGATGAGATAGACAGGCAGTCGAAATCATGAATCAACTGGCATTATTTTTATGGCTAGCGTTAGCCACCTAGTGAACGTTAGCGTTACCCACCTAGCTAATGTTAGTGTTAGCCAACTTGCTAATGTTAGCCACAATATATTGGAATTCGTAACTTATATGTTTTGCAAATTCAAAACATATTGTACGAATTGCAATTACAAACATATTACATCAATTGCAATTCTTAACATGTCAAATGAATTGTAATACGTAACATAGTGATGAAATGGATGATGGATATTGTTGTGACATGAATACCATTAAGGCAACGAAGATTATTTTATAAAATCAATTAACTACGTTTAAATGTTGACGTGATTAAATTAACTGGTTGTTAAGTCATAAAACTCTGGTGGGAGAGGTGGGGGTCCGGCTATCTGTCAGCCCTGTGTCGAGCTGATCTGGCGCCTATAATCCTCACCCAAGAGAGAGAGTCATGACAATATCCACAAATGAACACATACCATACTATTTGAGATGTCCCGGATTTACATTTACTATGTTACGTCTACCCCTTGATCCATGGACAAGCAGTGCCACATTTTTATTTGTGCTGAAATCAAAATTAAACAAAAGTTACCTTGCAAATTCAGCAGGCTATCATGTGAAAGACTTTTAGTGCTGTATTTATTTGATTACTTTGGTGCTCTTTGATGTGCACAGGCACCTTTTTCCCCCACTCTTACCGATAATATAATTATATTGACAATATAATTGTAGTAAGTCATACAAAAGTTTTACTGTGCATGAAGTTTTGTAATGCAAAATGCATTCTCTACAAAATGGCGCTGGAAGAAATGGCAGCAGTTTTACGGGCGCCCCAACCAATTGTGCTATTTTGTGGGGATCTTTGCGTTATTTGTAATTATTTTGTACATAATGTTTCTGCAACCATATCTTACGGTAAAAAAGAGCTTCTGGATATCAGGACAGAGATCACTCATCTCGGATTACGCAAAGATTTTTTCCTACAACAAGGACGACGCACAAGACATTCTCCAAACACCCCACAGGGCCGACATCCCCGTTATTTGCAAGAGGAAGCGATGCAGGTACAGAAGACAAAGAGCCAGATGCCTGGTCAGGAAGCGGAGAAGGCGACTGGGAAAGCTGCCGTTACCGTCAATAATACTCGCCAACGTGCAATCATTGGACAATAAATTAGACGGGGTACAATGACGAATATCCTACCAACGGAACATCAAAAACTGTATTATCCTATGTTTCACAGAATCTTGGCTGAATGACGACATGGATATTCAGTTTGCTGGATATACGCTGCACCGGCAAGATAGAACAGCACACTCCGGTAAAACAAGGGGAGGCGGTCTGTGCATATTTGTAAACAACAGCTGGTGCACGAAATCTAAGGAAGTCTCTAGATTTTGCTCGCCTGAAGTAGAGTATATTGTGATAAATTGCAGGCCACACTACTTGCCTAGAGAGTTTTCAGCTATACTTTTCGTGGCTGTTTATTTACCACCACAGACAGATGCTGGCACTAAGACCGCACTCAGTCAGCTGTATAAGGAAATAAGCAAACAGGAAACCCCTCACCCAGAGGCGGCGCTCCTAGTGGCCGGAGACTTTAATGCAGGGAAACTTAAATCAGTTCTACAAAATTTCTATCAACATGTTAAATGTGCAACCAGAGGGAAAAAATTCTAGATCACCTGTACTCCACACACAGAAACACGTACACGTATGTAGCTCTCCCTCACCCTCCATTTGGTAAATCTGACCACCACTCTATCCTCCTGATTCCTGCTTACAAGCAAAAATTAAAGCAGGAAGCACTAGTGACTCGGTCTATAAAAAAGTGGTCAGATGAAGCAGATGCTAAACTACAGGACTGTTTTGCTATCACAGACTGGAACATGTTCCGTGATTAAGACCTTTAAACAGGTCAACATACACAAGGCTGCGGGGCCAGATGGATTACCAACTGGCCGATGACCAACTGGCCAATGTCTTCACTGACATTTTCAACACGTCCCTGGTTGAGTCTGTAATACCAACATGTTTCAAGCAGACCACCATAGTCCCTGTGCCCAAGAACACAAAGGCAACCTGCCTAAATGACTACAGACCCGTAGCACTCACGTTCGTAGCCACTTGCTTTGAAAGGTTGGTAATGGCTCACATCAACACCATTATCCCAGAAACCCTAGACCCAATCCAACTTGCATACCGCCCAAACAGATCCACAGATGATGCAATCTCTATTGCACTCCACACTGCCCTTTCCCACCTGGACAAAAGGAACACTTATGTGAGAATGCTGTTCATTGACTACAGCTCGGCGTTCAACACCATAGTACCCTCAAAGCTCATCACTAAGCTAAGTATCCTGGGAATAAACACCTCACTCTGCAACTGGATCCTGGACTTCCTGATGGTCCGCCCCCAGGTGGTGAGGGTAGGTAGCAACACATCTGCCGCGCTGAGCCTCAACACTGGAGCTCCACAGGGATGCGTGCTCAGTCCCCTTCTGTACTCCCTGTTCACCCAAGACTGCATGGCCAGGCACAACTCCAACACCATCATTAAGTTTGCAGATGACACAACAGTGGTAGGCCTGATCACCGACAACGACAAGACAGCCTATAGGTATGAGGTCAGAGACCTGGCCGGGTGGTGCCAGAATAACAACCTATCCCTCAACGTAACCATTTTTTACTTACAGTGCCTTGCGAAAGTATTCGGCCCCCTTGAACTTTGCGACCTTTTGCCACATTTCAGGCTTCAAACATAAAGATATAAAACTGTATTTTTTTGTGAAGAATCAACAACAAGTGGGACACAATCATGAAGTGGAACGACATTTATTGGATATTTCAAACTTTTTTAACAAATCAAAAACTGAAAAATTGGGCGTGCAAAATTATTCAGCCCCCTTAAGTTAATACTTTGTAGCGCCACCTTTTGCTGCGATTACAGCTGTAAGTCGCTTGGGGTATGTCTCTATCAGTTTTGCACATCGAGAGACTGAAATTTTTTCCCATTCCTCCTTGCAAAACAGCTCGAGCTCAGTGAGGTTGGATGGAGAGCATTTGTGAACAGCAGTTTTCAGTTCTTTCCACAGATTCTCGATTGGATTCAGGTCTGGACTTTGACTTGGCCATTCTAACACCTGGATATGTTTATTTTTGAACCATTCCATTGTAGATTTTGCTTTATGTTTTGGATCATTGTCTTGTTGGAAGACAAATCTCCGTCCCAGTCTCAGGTCTTTTGCAGACTCCATCAGGTTTTCTTCCAGAATGGTCCTGTATTTGGCTCCATCCATCTTCCCATCAATTTTAACCATCTTCCCTGTCCCTGCTGAAGAAAAGCAGGCCCAAACCATGATGCTGCCACCACCATGTTTGACAGTGGGGATGGTGTGTTCAGCTGTGTTGCTTTTACGCCAAACATAACGTTTTGCATTGTTGCCAAAAAGTTCAATTTTGGTTTCATCTGACCAGAGCACCTTCTTCCACATGTTTGGTGTGTCTCCCAGGTGGCTTGTGGCAAACTTTAAACGACACTTTTTATGGATATCTTTAAGAAATGGCTTTCTTCTTGCCACTCTTCCATAAAGGCCAGATTTGTGCAATATACAACTGATTGTTGTCCTATGGACAGAGTCTCCCACCTCAGCTGTAGATCTCTGCAGTTCATCCAGAGTGATCATGGGCCTCTTGGCTGCATCTCTGATCAGTCTTCTCCTTGTATGAGCTGAAAGTTTAGAGGGACGGCCAGGTCTTGGTAGATTTGCAGTGGTCTGATACTCCTTCCATTTCAATATTATCGCTTGCACAGTGCTCCTTGGGATGTTTAAAGCTTGGGAAATATTTTTGTATCCAAATCCGGCTTTAAACTTCTTCACAACAGTATCTCGGACCTGCCTGGTGTGTTCCTTGTTCTTCATGATGCTCTCTGCGCTTTTAACGGACCTCTGAGACTATCACAGTGCAGGTGCATTTATACGGAGACTTGATTACACACAAGTGGATTGTATTTATCATCATTAGTCATTTAGGTCAACATTGGATCATTCAGAGATCCTCACTGAACTTCTGGAGAGAGTTTGCTGCACTGAAAGTAAAGGGGCTGAATAATTTTGCACGCCCAATTTTTCAGTTTTTGATTTGTTAAAAAAGTTTGAAATATCCAATAAATGTCGTTCCCCTTCATGATTGTGTCCCACTTGTTGTTTGATTCTTCACAAAAAAATACAGTTTTATATCTTTATGTTTGAAGCCTGAAATGTGGCAAAAGGTCGCAAAGTTCAAGGGGGCCGAATACTTTCGCAAGGCACTGTACCTATTGTTCACCTAGCACCTCTTTTGGACTATTGGTTAGAGCCTGTAAGCAGGCATTTCACTGTATTCGGCGCACATGACAAATAAACTTTGATTTGACTAAATGTGTAATGTGTTAGGTATTTTAACATTGCTCTTTTTTTAACAAACAAACACATTTGATTCATTAATAAAATATGTAATAAATTGTCTCCCTCAAATTACGTGGACAATAATGCAATATGTGAGAGGGAGAGAGTCTAATTACATTGATCCTCAACTTGCTCAGAAACTTTATTCAGGATAAATTTATACTGAACAAAAATATAAACGCAACATGCAACAATTTCCAAGATTTTACTGAGTTTTTTTTTTTATTTAAAAAAAAATAATTTTTTTTACCTTTATTTAGCCAGGCAAGTCAGTTAAGAACAAATTCTTATTTTCAATGACGGCCTGGGAACAGTGGGTTAACTGCCTGTTAAGGGGCAGAACGACAGATTTGTACCTTGTCAGCTCGGGGGTTTGAACTCGCAACCTTCCGGTTACTAGTCCAACACTCTAACCACTAGGCTACCCTGCCGCTGAGTTACAGTTCATATAACAAAATCAGTCAATTTAAATAAATTCATTAGGCCTTTAATCTATAGATTTCACATGACTGGGAATACAGATATGCATCTGTTGGTCACAGATAACTTAAAAAAAGAAGTAGGGGTGTGGATCAGAAAACCACTCAGTATCTGGTGTGACCACCACTTGCCCCATGCAGCGCGACACATCTCCTTCACATTGAGTTGATCAGGCTGTGGATTGTGGCCTCTGGAATGTTGTCACACTCCTCTTCAATGGCTGTGCGAAGTTACTGGATATTGGCCGGAACTGGAACACGCTGTCCTACATGTTGATCCAGAGCGTCCCACAAATCAAATCCAATTTTATTTGTCACATACACATGGTTAGCAGATGTTAATGCGAGTGTAGCGAAATGCTTGTGCTTCTAGTTCCGACCATGCAGTAATATCTAACAAGTAATCTAACAATTTCTCAACAACTACCTTATACACACACAAGTGTAAAGGAATGAATAAGAATATGTACATAAAAATATATATGGATGAGCGATGGCTGAACGGCACAGGCAAGATGCATAGATGGTATAGAGTACAGTATATAAATATGAGATGAGTCGTGTAGGGTTTGTAAACATTCTATAAAGTGGCATAGTTTAAAGTGACTATTACATCCAAATTGTAATTATTAAAGTGGCTAAAGATTGAGTCAGTATGTTGGCAGCAGTCACTCAATGTTAGTGATGGCGGTTTAACAGTCTGATGGACTTGAGATAGAAGCTGTTTTTCAGTCTCCCGATCCCAGCTTTGATGCACCTGTACTGACCTCACCTTCTGGATGATAGCGGGGTGAACAGGCAGTTGCTCGCATGGCTGCTGTCCTTGATGATCTTTTTGGCTTTCCTGCGACATCGGGTGGTGTAGCTGTCCTGGAGAGCAGGTAGTTTGCCCCCTGTGATGCGTTGTGCAGACCTCACTACCCTCTGGAGAGCCTTACGGTTGTGGGCGGAGCAGTTGCCGTACCAGGCGGTGATACAGCCCGACAGGATGCTCTAGATTGTGCATCTGTAAAAGTTTGTGTGTTTTTGGTGACAAGCAGCATTTCTTCAGCCTCCTGAGGTTGAAGAGGCGCTGTTGCGCATTCTTCACCACGCTGTCTGTGTGGGTGGACCATTTCAGTTTGTTCGTGATGTGTACGCCGAGGAACTTATAACTTTCCACCTTCTCCACTACTGTCCCGTCAATGTGGATAGGGGGGTGCTCCCTCTGCTGTTTCCTGAAGTCCACAATCATCTCCTTTCTTTTGTTGACGTTGAGTGTGAGGTTATTTTCCTGACACCACACTCCGAGGGCCCTCACCTCCTCCCTGTAGGCCATCTCGTCGTTGTTGGTAATCAAGCCTACCACTGTAGTGTCGTCTGCAAAAATTATGATTGAGTCGGAGGCATGCATAGCCACGCAGTCATGGGTGAACAGGGAGTACAGGAGAGGGCTGAGAACGTACTCTTGTGGGGCCCCAGTGTTGAGGATCAGCGGAGATGATCACCACCTGGGGGCGGTCCGTCAGGAAGTCCAGGACCCAGTTGCACAGGGCGCTGTTGAGACCAAGGGTCTCGAGCTTAATGACAAGTTTGGAGAGTACTATGGTTTAAATGCTAAGCTGTAGTCGATGAACAGCAGTCTTACATAGGTATTTCTCTTGGGTTAGGGCAATGTGCAGTGTGATTGCGTCGTATGTGGACCTATTGGGGCGGTAAGCAAATTGGAGTGGGTCTAGGGTGTCAGGTAGGGTGGAGGTGATATGATCCTTAACTAGTCTCTCAAAGCACTTCATGATGACAGAGGTGATTTCATTTAGTTCAGTTACCTTAGCTTTCTTGGGAACTGGAACAATGGTGGCCCTCTTGAAGCATGTGGGAACAGCAGACTGGGATAAGGATTGATTGACTATGTGCGTAAACACACCAGCCAGCTGGTCTGCGCATGCTCTGAGGACGCGGCTAGGGATGCCGTCTGGGCAGGCAGCCCTGCGAGGGTTAACACATTTAAATGCTTTACTCACATTGGCTGCGGTGAAGGAGAGCCTGCAGGTTTTGGTAGTGGGCCATGTCGTTGGCTCTGTATTGTCTTCAAAGCGAGCAAAGAAGTTGTTTAGTTTGTCTGGGAGCAGGACATTGTGGTCTGCGACGGGACTGGTTTTCTTTTTGTAGTCCGTGATTGACTGTAGACCCTGCCACATACTGTACCTCTCGTGTCTGAGCCGTTGAATTGTGACTCTACTTTGTCTCTATACTCTGACGCTTAGCTTGTTTGATTGCCTTGCGGAGGGAATAGCTACACTGTTTGTATTCTGTCATGTTTCTGGTCGACTTGCCCTGATTAAAAGCAGTGGTTCGGGCTTTCAGTTTTGCCGTAATGCTGCCATCAATCCACGGTTTCTGGTTGGGGAAGGTTTTAATAGTTGCTGTGGGTACACATGCTCAATGGGTGACATGTCTGTTGAGTATGCAGGCCATGGAAGAACTGGGCCATTTTCTGAATTTTGTACAGATCCTTGCGAAATGGATCTGGTGCATTATAATCCTGCCCTCCAGGACACCTACACCACCCGATGTCACAGGAAGGCCATAAAGATCATCAAGGACATCAACCACCCGAGCCACTGCCTGTTCACCCCGCTATCATCCAGAAGGCGAGGTCAGTACAGGTGCATCAAAGCTGGGACCGAGAGACTGAAAAACAGCTTCTATCTCAAGGCTATCAGACTGTTAAACAGCCACCACTAACATTGAGTGGCTGCTGCCAACACACTGACACTGACTCAACTCCAGCCACTTTAATAATGGGAATTGATGGGAAATTATGTAAATATATCACTAGCCACTTTAAACAATGCTACCTTACATAATGTTACTTACCCTACATTATTCATCTCATAGGCATACGTACATACATATACTGTACTCTATATCATCGACTGTATCCTTATGTAATACATGTATCACTAGCCACTTTAACTATGCCACTTTGTTTACATACTCATCTCATATGTATATACTGTACTCGATACAATCTACTGTATCTGCCTATGCTGCTCTGTACCATCACTCATTCATATATCCTTATGTACATATTCTTTATCCCCTCACACTGTGTACAAGACAGTAGTTTTGGAATTGTTAGTTAGATTACTTGTTGGTTATTACTGCATTGTCGGAACTAGAAGCACAAGCATTTCGCTACACTCGCATTAACATCTGCTAACCATGTGTATGTGACAAATAAAATTTGATTTGATGCTGAAACATGAGGTGATGGCGGTGGATGAATGGGACGACAATGAGACTCAGAATCTCGACCAGGTACTTCTGTGGATTCATATTGCCATCAATGAAACGCAATTGTGTTCGTTGTCCGGAACTTGTGCCTGTCCATACCATAACCCCACCGCCACCATGAGGCATTCTGTTAACAATGTTGATATCCGAAATCCACTCACCCACACAACGCCATACACATGGTCTGCAGTTGTGAGGCCGGTTGGACGTACTACCAAATTCTCTAAAATGATGTCGGAGGCAGCTTATGGTAGAGAAATTAACATTTAATTATCTGGCAACAGCTTTGGTGGACATTCCTGCAATCAGCATGCCAATTGCACGCTCCCTCAACACTTGAGACATCTGTGGCATTGTGTTGTGTGAAACACAACTTCACATTTTAGGGTTGCCTTTTATTGTCCCCAGCACAAGGGGGACAATCAGCTTCTTGATGTGCCACACCTGTCCGGTGGATGGATTATCTTGGCAAAGGAGAAATGCTCACTAAGAGGGATGTAGACTAATTTGTGCACAACATTTGAGAGAAGCTTTTTGTGCATATGGAACATTTCTGGGATCTTTTATTTCAGCTCATGAAACATGGGACCAACACTTTACATGTTGGGTTTATATTTTTGTTCAGTGTAGTTATGCCACATTCAGGTGCTAGTTAGAACTATTAAACTCTTGATACCTTGTTGTAGTTATACACATGCCACGTTCAACGAATCAGCATGTCAGAAATGTGAATCTCCTAGTTCTGACTAGCATGTGAATGTGTCAATTATTAGTTTCCTGTGGAAACAGATAGCTCATTTTATGACACATGTTTTTGTTTGTTTTGGTGTTTTTCCAGCTGTTCCTGCACACATAATTTTTTCTTGAGGCAATGCGAAGTTTGGTAGCCGAAGTCTACGCCCCTTCGTTGGTGATTGGTCAACAGTACTCCTCCTAGTAAGTGTGGGAACTTTTGTCGGGTTCATGTGCTAGTTGGAACTCGGAAACTTCCGACTTGCAAACTGGTTGAACGTAGTCTGTGACTAGTTTTCAGGCAAATGTTTTCACTTGAGAAATACTGCACCAAACATCTTAGTTAGATGTAAAATTGCGAGACTAAGACCTCCTCGGCAAAAACATCTAAATTAATTTAAGATTTCTAGATTTATCTTAGATTAATTCAGACTATTTTGTATACTGTGTATACTGACTGTTGTTGCTACAGCTTCGCAAGAGGAACAAACAGTAATATTGATGTTTTTTCTCCTTTTTCAAGCAGTCTTTTAGGAGAGTATGCGAGGCACAGATGTTTGCTTCACCTAGCCGAGTTCTACTAGGAGCAAACCGAGCCTAGTAGGCAGGCACCTTTAGGTTAGATCTGAAGGATTCAATGCCATAGAAATGTTCAGTACCTGGCTAAAAGGTGAGCCACTTTCATGGTACCAGTTATCCCAAGTTGAACTCAGAATTGACCAACGTTACCTCACTAACTCCTCAAACTATATTCGTAGTATAGGGCTCAGGTAGCCTAGTGTAAATAACTTTTAAACTTGACTTAACCTATGTGTCCAATTACAGTGGGACGCTGGCAGTAGCCTAAACTATGGGGACATCTAGTGGTATCTTTTTCCCTAAAAAAAGAAGTGGCCATTTGGCCCCAAAAAAATACAACGAGGAACATCTCTGATACTGTCCTTGGAATCTCTCAAATCTGGAGTCCCTGGCTCCTACCAACTCGCTCTGACAGGTGAGATCAATGGCGACAACAAACAATTCGGATTTCAATGATTTACAACGAATATGATGTGTTTGGAAAGTGAAAAAACGTGTCTGAGTATTTCTTATAAAGTTTAGTTGAGGTTCATTAATCAATGAATGCTCCGGTAGTCTTTTCCCACCTACAAACAGATCACCTAGGCCTACCACAAAAATGACCATGAAACAAAGAGCATTCATGGATTTCTACATCCATCACTGGGGCTCGAGCTCCCTGCCATCCAGGACCTCTATACCGGGCGGTGTCAGAGGAAGGCCCTAAAAATTGTCAAAGACTCCAGCCACCCAAGTCATGGACGGTTCTCTCAGCTACCACACGGCAAGTCCGGAACTAACAGGACCCTGAACAGCTTCAACCCCCAAGCTACAGTGCCTTCAGAAAATATTCACACCCCTTGACTTTTTCCATATTTTGTTGTGTTTCAGCCTCAATTTAAAATGGATTAAATTAAGATTTTTGTTGTCACTGGCCTCCACACAATACCGAATATTTTTTCCCCCGACATTTTTACCAATTAATAAAGAACGAAAAGTTGAAATGTCTTGAGTCAATAAGTATTCAACCCCTTTGTTATGGCAAGCCTAAATAAGTTCAGGAGTAAAAATTGTCTTAACAAGTCACATAAATTGCATGGATTCGTTCTGTGTATGAATACTTATGTAAATTAGATATTTCTATATTTTATTTTCAATAAGTTGGCAAGAGTTTCTAAAATAATATTTTGACTTTGTCATTATGGGGTATTGTGTTTAGATTGGTGAGATTAAAAAAATAATATTTAATCCATTTTTAATTTCGGCTGTAACACAACAAAATGTGGAATAAGTCAAGGGGTATGTATACTTTCTGAAGGCTGAGGACTGCTAAATAGTTAGTTAACCAATTGAGTACCACAGTATGAGTGAAAATACTCATAATACCTAGTGGTAATAATTTTTTCACCATTAATTTTTGCGTCAGGGATTTTCAAACTACTTCATATAAGGTCTGTGTTTTGTGTATGCTTGATAACCAAGCAAATCTCTCATGGAATAGGTAAATTTATCAATATATTCACCTGTAATTACCCCCTAAAAATGAAATGCTAATGTGGCTAACATACAGAACTACACATTTTGTCGCAATCTTTAACATCATCCCTTAAGGCACATTTGTCAATGTGAACTCATGGACAAGTAGCAAGTAACCTAGCAAGTAGATATTATAACCTTTTTAGTTTCTCATGTAAATAATTGATAGTGTTTCTCATGTGTACTCTTGTTTAGCAATTTTGGTTAAGTTAAAGATCTGTGGTTAGTTAGATGCCTTTTGCTAGATACCCGCCGACTGTAGTTACATGTACAACACACATTAAACTTCCTTACAATAAAAAATAAAACCAGCATAGGCTAGCATAATGACTGTTAACATTTTTACTGACAAGGCTTTAGTGAGCTGCCAGCTACTTTTTCACATGGTGACATGCTAGATAGCGTTAGCCCACCAGGGAAGGGATATTTAGCTAGCTAGTTAACGTTAACTTACCGTTCGTGTTGTCAGACTTGCTAGCTAACGTTAGACCAGCCCCATGGCAAGGATAGTCACCACTTAGAAAAGTCTACACGGGCGGTGAGCTAAAGTTAACTAGCTAGCTAGCTAAATAATGCCTGGTGGGATACCTAGTTAGGGACCTTGGTTGGCTAGATAGCTACATTAGCTAAAGTTAGCTAGCTAACTCACAAGACTTGTGGGCTCAATGTTTCCCATACAAAACACAAATGTTTTTGTTCTGTTGTACAGGACTAGTCAAATTACCTGTGAAGTCAGTTATAAATGTCAGCAGGGATGGAAATTAAGTTAGTCCAAGTCTATCACTTCTCAGATTGGGCTAGCAGAAAATGTGCCAAACTTGCCTGACACAGCAGGGAAGTGTTGTCTTTACAAACATCGCATGCCACAGATTTTGGACCTGAATGTAGAAATCGTGGTCTGCTGGCCAGTGCCCAAAATCCTTATGTTACACCGCTGCATGTCAGTCCCTTTCGGACGATCACTGTTGGTCCTCCTCAGTGACCTCACGGCTGAGGGTTTTAACTTTCCTCTTGATAATTAGAGTCAGAAGTACAGTTGTATAGTTTATCGCAATACTTTACCTCTTTGGGCAAATAGTGCCCTGTTCTGATCATCTACATAGTTGAGCATTCCAGATAATTCCTCCATCCCAGCAGAAATGTCCCATCCACATAGCAGGATTTTAGATGTGCAGAGTCAATTTTACACTTACTATAGTCAAGTATGTGGGTTATGGTATTTAAATATAGATATTACCATTTTAGTAATCAACCTAGGTAGCTAGTAAAATGTACTTATCTTTTTGTCGCGGACTAAAAACCCAGTGACAACACAAGGGTCGGCAGCTGTCATTTTCTGTTGGGAAAGAGAAATGGCTCTGTATTTACCAGATAGGGTAGCTCATCCACCATGACAGTAGAGGAAGATCCAGACACATCCACCATGACAGAAGAAAATTATCCAGACACATCCACCATGGCAGAAGAGGAGGATCCACACACATCCACCATGACAGAAGAAAATGATCCAGACACATCCACCATGGCAGTAGAGGAAGATCCACACACATCCACCATGGCAGAAGAGGAGGATCCACACACATCCACCATGACAGAAGAAAATGATCCAGACACATCCACCATGGCAGTAGAGGAAGATCCACACACATCCACCATGGCAGAAGAGGAGGATCCACACACATCCACCATGGCAGAAGAGGGGGATCCAGATACATCCACCATGACGGAAGAGGGGGATCCAGACACATCCACCATGGCAGAAGAGGGGCAACCAGACACATCCACCATGGCAGAAGAGGGGCATCCAGACACATCCACCATGGCAGAAGAGGGGCAACCAGACACATCCACCATGGCAGAAGAGGAGGACCCAGACACATCCACCATGGCAGAAGAGGAGGACCCAGACACATCCACCATGGCAGAAGAGGAGGACACAGACACATCCACCATGGCAGAAGAGGAGGATTCAAACACATCCACCATGGCAGAAGAGGAGGATTCAAACACATCCACCATGGCAGAAGAGGAGGACCCAGACACATCCACCATGGCAGACGATGAAGTTTCAGGCCCCTCGGCTGCTGAATAATGTAGGAGGCTGCTGTCTGCACAGTTGCAGAATGTTCTCACTGAGGTGCATCTTGAGGACACATTAGCGCAGTTGATGCCTGCAGGAGTCACTGCTAACATTCCTCCATTCCTGAACCACAGAAGGTTCACAAAGTGAGATACTGTACATCTCACAAGAAACATAGCGAGAAACAGGATCCATGTTGAGAGGGGAAATGCTTGACTAAAAGATGTTAAAATCCTGAGATTCCCACCTTATCTGCATTGTTATAGTAATGTGCTGGTGCAGACTTGCTGTGCGCTTGTAAACCTCCAAGAGCCACTCATCAGAGAAGTAGCTGTTGATTGGGAATCAAGAACAAACAATGAGGCATGAGAATTGGGTGTTGAGGGACCACATTGTCCAAAGTGGGTTTGTGTTGTGATTAAAAAAAAGAAGCATTTTCTGTTCAGATAAAGATGTTGATACAGCATTGAAAAAGACCCACCATTGACCAAATGTCTCTTTGTTTTCCAGTCCAACAGGAGTGCATCCCTCAGACCATCCGGTTCATGGACATCCTGTGACAGTGTGATCCAGTTGTGGAGACAACTGCACATCGAGCCTGTGGACGAACAGCTCAGTAACTCATCAAATATGATACAATATTGTAGATCCATCAACATTTTGACTTTATGCCCCCTTTTCCCCGTTCTCTCCCATCCTGCATCAGAAAAAGAAGCTCCACACAACAAAGGGGCTATGAAATAATTTAAACATGACTGGTTCCTTCTTTTTTCTCATCTTATTCAACTGTTACCATGCACCTGCAAAAGAAATAGCACAGATGTGCGAGTGCCTTTTTGAATTTTAAACTTTACATAATATAAATTCTCACTGTGCCCATGATAAAATGCAATTAACAAAAATGTGAGGATATGCACTCAGACCAGCCATTGTGATTGAATTTACGCGAACTACATTACTGTGTGTGTATGAACTATGTGGAATATTTTTGGACTATTGGTTTCCATGAAAATAGGTACTGACAGAAGGCGCAACAAGAACACTGATCCATTAGTGGAGCTGCCCTTAGTCCTGGTGCCAGTAAGGATGGTCTTTACAGAGGCTGTAAGACCCTCCCTCCTCCTGGATATAGAAATATTTTGACCTCACTACCTCTTCAATGGTAAAGTCCCTTGCATCATATGGACACTTGACCACCACTGCTGTGTTGCGCTCCAGACCATCCGGTGATGCCACCAGGGTCCCAGACCCTGTGACCCAAGGCCCTGACTCCTGCACATCAATCCCTGTAGCCATTGATGTCCTCCTCTTCATTATCTGTGCCCCCACTTTACAGACAACACCCCGTCCAGCAACTGATCTGAGGACCCTTTTTGGCACGCTAGAACCTAACCACTGCTCCAAAATTGCTGGCCGTCAACCTCCCCCTCCTCATGGTGTGCAAGTTGGGGTTGGTGTGCTGTCCAGCTGTTGCCTGCCGTATAGCTTCCTGCTGCACCACCGATAGTGCCATGCCAGGAGGATGTCTGCATGCCCCAGGTGCCATTGTTTTTTAACAATGTCCGGTACAGACAGGAAGGGTAGCGGTTGTTCTGGCTCAGGTTCAAGGGGACATGCCATTCCACTGAACCTGCCCCAGAGACGGTTCCTTAGACACTGAAGATCTTTCTCTGTGGGCTCTCAGGACTGAGGGTTGTAGTCTTGGGCCGGGTACATGTCCTCCACTGGCTCCACCTGGTTGGGCACGGCTGGCTTCCTCCACACGCATTCCACATCCGTTCAGCCGATATTGTGAACTGCAAAAATAGCCAATGCATGGCTACACTTATGAGTTCCACGGGGGCATTTGCATGTGGTAGAGAGAATCCCCTGGTCACCTGTAGAGACCTGCCAAGAGGAAGGATGTTAAGTGCCACTTGCCTTTCAATGCATGACTTTGAACACCTTGAAATGCATTTGTTGTAAGAAATGTGCTATATAAATGAACCCAGGATCCCAGACCCCGCGATCCAAAGTCCTGACTCCTGCACATCCATCCCTGTAGCCATTTTGAATGCCTTGATGCCCTCCTCTTCGTTATCTGTTCCCCATTTACAAACACCCCATCCAACAACTGAATACCTTGAAATGCATTTGTTGTAATAAATATGCAATATAAATAGTTTGATTTGATTGATGACATTACAGCTGTATTTAACAAAATATAATTTTCACATGAGGATAAGTGCAGTTTTTTCTCATAAACTTTTAATTGATAACTTGGGATTTTATCACTTGACATATCAATCATAGGATCCTATATATCAAGACTGCATGTACCACTCCGAATAAATAAATATTGTGCCTTTGAAGATTTCTCTCTGGACATGAAACTACCATGCAGGCTGGATGTCTAACAAAGTCGATTTTGAATGGCAATTGAGTTTTAGATTCATTCTCGTCTATGACAGCATTCTAGAACTGAGTTATCACTCATCAAAGTCTGGTATCCGGGGTAATCTGGTTAATGATTATATATTAAGTGGCTCTTTCCTTGTAGAATGTTGACAGCTGTATAGAACACATTGCATTGCTAAGATGCTCAAATGTATCATAATAGCAACACTCACTGACAGGATAACTTTATCCCTCATGCTGGCCCTAGGGTCCACGCAGATATTCTAGGTAGCTATAATCCAGCACAGTGGGTGCTTCATAATACCCATAAAACCTAGCTGCGTCTGGAATTGTAGAACTACTTCATATAAGGTCTCTGTGTTTCGTGTTGACTTACCCTAGCGTGACGTTTTGATAGCCATGTAATTCTCTCTCGGACAAGGTGAGTTCTATTTGCCTGAATTGACAAAAAAAAAAAATAATAATAAGTTAATTAGCAACAGAGAAGACCTCAGCAAGACTACAAATTCTTGCAGGAATCTCCAACACATAATCTCTAGCCAACAGCTACAGTTTACCAGCGTGATGAGAGACTTTTGGGCCCAATCCACGAATGTATGTCCCCTTTCTCTGTTTTAGCTAGCCACTGACTACACTTTAGCTAGCTAGTTAGCAGAGCAGCAGATCAAACAAGTATTTTGTTTTACTTAGCCTAGATTATTGTTTGTACAGTATGTCGACTTTGTTGTCTATTTCAGACCTTATGGCATTTTTCAAGGATGAGCATAACTTTAAAAGGGGATAAGACCACTATATTTGTATGGCAATGTGGAGAAGTGCAGCTAGTGGGGGCAATTTACCGGTTTGGTCAGGGCCTGGGGAGTTCCCATTCTTCTCTGCAGATTCACTCAAGCTCTGTCAGGTGGATGGGGAGTGTCGCTGCGTAGCCATTTCCAGGTCTCTCCAGAGATTTTCGAGCGGGCTCAAGTCCGGGCTCTGGCTGGGCCACTCAAGGACATTCAGAGACTTGTCCCGAAGCCACTCCTGTGTTGTCTTGGCTGTGTGCTTAGGGTCGATGTCCCGTTGGAAAGTGAACCTTCACTCCAGTCTCAGGTCTGGAGCACTCTGGAGTAGGTTTTCATCTAGGATCTCTCTGTACTTTGCTCATATCATCTTTCCATCGATCCTGACTAGTCTCACAGTCCGTGCCACTAAAAAACATCCCCACAGCTTGATCCGTAGGGATGGTGCCAGGCTTCCTCCTGATGTGTCACTTGGCATTCAGGCCAAAGAACTCAGACTTGGTGTCATCAGACCAGAGAATCTTGTTTCTCATGGTCCGAGAGTCCTTAGGTGCCTTTTGCAAACTACAAGCGGGCTGTCACGTGCCTTTTACTGAGAAGTGGCTTTCGTCTGGCCCCCCATAAAGGCCTTATTGGTGGAGTGCTGCAGAGATGTTTGTGTTTCTGGAAGGTTCTCCCATCTCCACAGAGGAACTCTGGAGCTCTGTCAGTGTGACCACCGGGTTCTTGGTCACCTCCCTAACCAAGGCCCTTCTCCCCCGATTGCTCAGTTTGGCCGGGCGGCCAGTTCTAGGAAGAGTCTTGGTGGTTTCAAACTCCTTCCATTTAAGAATGATGGAGGCCACTGTGTTCTTGGGGAACTTCAATGCTGCAGAAATGTTTTGGTACCCTTCCTCATATCTGTGCCTCGACACAATCCTGTCTCGGAGCTCTACGGACAATTCCTTCAACCTCATGGCTTGGTTTTTGCTCTGACATGCACTGTCAAATGCGGGACCTTATATAGACAGGTGTGTGCCTTACCAAATTATGTCAAATCAATTGAATTTACCACAGGTGGACTCTAATCAAGTAATAGAAACATATCAAGGATGATCAATGGAAACAGGATGCACCTGAGCAAAATGTTGAGTCTCATAGCAAAGGGTCTGAATAAATAAGGTGTTTCTTTATTTTTTATTTGATACATTTGCTAAAATTTGTATAAACTGGTTTTCGCTTCGTCATTATTGGGTATTGTGTGTAGATTGATGAGGGTAAAACAAAGATTGAATCATTTTTAGAATAAGGCTGTAACATCAAAATGTGGAAAAAGTAATGGGGTCTGAAAACTTTCCGAATGCACTTTATATGTACACATCTACCTCATTTCCCTCGTACCCCTCCCTACACATCGAATCTGTACTGGTACCTCGCGTATATAGCAAAGTTGTTACTCGTTATGTATTTTTTTTATTCCTTGTGTTATTATTTTTCTATTTTTGCTCTGCATTGTTGGGAAGCGCCGGTAAGTAGGCATTTCATTGTTAGTATACACCTGTTTTTTACGAAGCATGTGACAAATAATAAGGTGCACGTTGATCTTGATGCTCCATTCCAAAAAAATATCGACGGTAATTATTCTAGTAACATGACAATAGATGCGTGAATGTCATTTTACAAATACAAATATTCTCGCTTTTATCCATAATAATATCATCATGTCAGTTTGCCTAACCACACAGCCTAGATGTAGCCTAGAGAGCACGTACCAAGACCAGAGTAGTCACATTGACAAAACTATTCGTAGAGTTGAAAATGCGATGGAAACGCATAGCACTTTAGATTTTTAAAAAAAATCTACATGAACATTTAAGCGAAAAAGTACATTTTGTGTGCACTATGTCATCACGCACTGATATCTATCCGCAACAAGTAATTTTGGTGGAAACACCACTGGCGGGAACATGCGCATATTTTCTTTATACTGATTTTAGAATATCCGCTTAAAAGTATGTCGCCAATTGGATGGAAACCTAGCTACAGGCACTGTGTCCTTTGTCAGCGATTCACAAGGACTGTCATTGTACTCTCTTAGGCCATTAAAACCACAACTGTAGCCATCCCTAACAGGGGTGGATTGTTCAAAAATTGCAGTAATTTTTTCTCTCATCCTGGAGTTAAGAAAAAATGTATATAATCAAATAGACTGTGGAATATAATCATAATAATAATACGTTCCAGACCAGGCAATATGCCTTGTGGAGGTCTTTGAAAAAAAGCATATGGTTATAATTTATCCATATCTTGTTTTTTCTTCTTCTACAATAATATGTCCACCTAATCATTTCTTTAATGTTTGCAGGAGTGAAAACAGCTGTCGCCTGGCTCTGACCATACTCAGCTGAGGCTCACATTCATGGAACATTTAAAGACAAATAGGCCATCCCTTTCTGAGTGTTTTCTCACAGAGCATCACTCTGTTCTATTGCATGGGAGTTCAGCATGTGGTCAAAAAAGAGTGACAGTGGAAAGGTGTACTTTGTGTATCAGCACTCCCCCACCCCCAAACTCCATCCATCTGTTATGCAGAAAAAAAACAGCATCCTTTTGACAAACTACTCCTCGCAAGTCAGGACTTAGGGGGAGCTGAAAGTTGAAATGTAATGCATAGGATAGTATTACTTCAGTACTTTACAATGCTCAGCAAATACCCCCATATACCCTGCATGGTAATACAATTAGCCCTACACATTAATTACTAAAAGTTATATTTACTCATTGGTTGAAAAGTTGGATTGCAGAAGGTGACAGTGTGTAAATATACATTTAGCCATGTCTTTGGCCCATACCTGGCAAAATCCTTGTCCAAAATACTAAATAACACTATAAAACAATTGGATCTTTAATATGGCTCTTTTCCAGTGCCTCCAGTGTATGTTTCGATAATATTCCAGAAGGGGGCAGTAGAGGTTTGTAACGAAACCATCCTTGACTTGTGGCTCTTCCTCACGGCTTTGTTAGATGTAACTGGAGTGGCTTTAGAGGCTCTTTCTTTCATAAAGCTAGTGGCAGTTTATGAGGGATTATAGGAATATGGTTAACAACGCTACATTGATTTTCATATTCTGTGAAAGGCAATAGACTGGAACTTATTCTTTTCGTTGTGGAGTAATATTCCGTCCCCAGTCAGTCAGTGTGAAAACATGCCAGATTGTGTAAGGATGAGGAGGCTCAGTTGCATGTTGAAGTAGTGTGGCTGAGCACCAGAGGGACCAGCAGGCCTAATGTGTTCCAGGGCCCCGTCCAGCACCTACATATGTTCACACACGTTTTGTTCTTCTATCCTCGTGGGGACCTAAAATTAATTTCCATTCAAAAATCCTATTTTCCCTTAACCCTAACCACTAACCCTAATTGTAACCCTAAACTTAACCCTTAAGCCTGAAATAGCCTTTGTCCTCATGGGTATGTGGGAAATGTCTCCACGAGAGAGAATTTTCCTTGTTTTACTATCCTCGTGGGGACTTTTGGGAATTTTAGGTCCCCACCATGATATAATAACACACACACACACACACTTACTTTAGGCCCTAACTCACTGCTCTTACACCTTCCCCAATATAAATACTCAAAACTAGGCCTAAACTCAGAAACCCCTTGTTCTGTCACTTGTCATTGTTCATAAAGATATTCCCTCCCACTATCATAAATCCTGCATTCCCAGGCCCAGTTCTGAAGTAATGTATGTGCCCACAGACATAAATACTAGCATATGGACATGTTAGCATTCAGCCTAGCTGTAGCAGGGTTTGAAATGCCAAGTAAACAATTACCTCATACAGCCTCAGGCTGGCCATGCAGATTGAGTGGCGTTGCCCTATCACAGGATATCTCTTCATGGTTTTTAGATACAGCCTCCCACCCCAACAAAGTTATGTTCCACATTGGAGGCTTAGAACCTCTCTAGATGTGCTTGAAATGAAATAGAATCAGATAATTCATAGCATGTGAATAAAGCTGTCCCAGATGAAGAAACACAAGTATAAAGTCGAGTAGTGTGATACCAGAGAGCCGTATGAACTGTGAGAGATTGGGATCATATCGATGGCCAATGGGAGTTAACCCTGGGGCTTTACTAAAAGCTCTGTTATTGACTATGGAGTATTTTTACTGGGTCTGTACCACTCAGGATTGGTTTAAAATTAGCTCCAGGGATATGCCATCTTGGATTAGCATAGTTCATTTTTTTGTGATATATTACTAATTAGTAGGTTTGAAACAATTCTGGGTGAATTGCGGTGACCTCTGCTCTGGCTAGATAAAAACGCAATTGTGGTCTTTTTTACAGGAAAACGGAATCAAGTTCGTATAAAATATTTGGTGCCTCCGGCCAATGGTTTGTAGTTATGTAAGTCACACATTTACTGTCGTAGCTAATGTGTAGGAAAGAGATTTAAAGGTACACCCAGTATAAACTAGCCTTTCCTTTTATCCCGCACCAGAAAGGACAGAGACGTTGGTCATACAGTGTTCCATTGACAGGACTGTTAATGGAGATCGGAGTTAAAAGGACCGGTTAGATTAGAATAACAAAACAGAACGGCTTTTTATGACTCAATGAAATACTCTATGAAAGAAAAAGAGAGAGAACAGAATTAACCGACAGTACTAGTGTTCCAACCAAGCCTACGCATGATTTTATTTCTCTATCATAAACAGCTCAAATGAGCTATTATGTTGGTGTTTTTATGCACGTCCCACCAATTGCTACGCAGGATATTCATTTGGTTGGAGAAATGGATCTGGTCTAATGTTGGGAAGGAAAGAGAAGGAAATGTGGCCAAATAACAATTACTTGAGTGGGCTCACCTCATAGTACTCAGAACTACAGTAAGGGGACCAGAGGTTGGGCATTTATGAAAGAATTCTGTAATTTCAACTGCGTTTGACTTTCACTCAGGATTATTGGGCACAAGTAATCGAAAGCGGCTGCATAGTTGCGAGCCAAGAAGTTGTAAACATTTAAGATATTTTGCAGCTTTAAGTTTTGACTTGAGTCACTCTGACAACTTTGTTCAGAAAGTACACCGTTCTGTTCTCACAGGCTGAGGCTGTGGGGCGGTTCCTCCTCTGCAGTGCAGTGTGGGTCCTGACTGTGCTGTGCCTGGTTGGTCCACATCTGGAGCGCAGCCCGCCAGGCCAGGTACGAGGTATGCTCTGAGGCTCTGCCACTCTGGACCACGGGGACTCGTTAAGGTAACGGGAGAAATTTAGCACGGGCTGGGGAAATAAAGCTGCATCCAAATGTAATGGGTCTGGCAGTAAAAGTATTCAATTGTACACAACTTAGCCGGAGGGGGACCTAGGCCGACTCAGGAAGGACTACATGTAGACATGCAGAGCTATTTAGCGAAATGAGGAGTGCATGACACCCTCATCAAAACTGTGTGGATGTATTAGTCATTAAGTGTTGAAACACCACTCGTTCGCTTGCTCCCTCCCTATCTATCCCTCTATCCCTCTCTTCAGTTGTATCTGTGAGCACATTATTGACACCAGGAGAAAAACAACAATACATCACAGCTGAGTCCCAAATAGCATCCTATTCCCTATATAGAGAACTACTTTTGACCAGGGAGAGATTGATGTGCGCGTGTCAAATTGTTTTGAGTTTAGAATCAACATGAACTCTCCCCCCCCCCCCCCAAGTCTTTTATGCTCGCAATTAGTGTTACCTTGACTACGAATTCAAGGGTTTCCGTTTTATATATGACCTAAACTGACCAAAAGGTCTACCTCATACAGAGAGAATAGTGAACATTTTTGACAGGCCTCTGTGAGTGCAGGACTGAAATGATTCCAGTCCTGCAATAGCTTGCTTTACTTGACAGTGTTAGTGGCGCGTAGAGTAAAGACCCTAACTTAGTCATATCACAACTGAGAGAGTTTTAGAGTGCACAATAAGTTCCATCAGTACTTTTCTCAGCCACCCTCTTGCCCCTTTTACAACAAAACCGTTAACTAAAGCTGTCTCTCCCTCAGCTCTGAGGTAATTTAGACCAGAAAAAAAACATTTTATGAGCACTTAATGTTAATGTAACACTAGCATCGTAGTCATGAGCTCATGTTCTTCTCCTCTCCATGCCCTCTGACCAGCGAAGTGTGATATAGGGCCTGCCAGAACATTTGGCAAAATTGTCTGTATTTTTTTTTATACCAAATCCTTGTTTTTCCCAGCTAGTCTTGACCTGAAAGACTTAGCTGAAAATGTGCAGTGCTTTGATTATAGAAATATACAGCACAACCACATCAGGATTCCCATACGCTGTGTAAGCTTTGAGATTTGACTTGCCAATGTTTGTTTTGCCAATGTTTTATGTAGAGCAAACCAGCGGATACGTTGCGTTGAAGATTGACAGCAATACCACAATACAGCAATTTACAGTCACACCCATTTTTTAGGCAAGTTCATATTGTTAATTAACAGATGTAAAAAAATAAAAAAATAAATTAATGTAAATTCAAAAACAGCAGAATAATTATTCTATCATAATCTCTCGTACTTGGACATCATCTTAATAAAATGGTCTGTAAAGGTTTTATATATTTTCCTCTGAGGTCATACATCATGCATTATCATATGATTTGGGAATGTCTCAGGGAGGAACACGAAACGCCTCTCTAGACGAGTCCCGCTCTGATGAAAATGTCAGAGGTTGTATTCTGATTGCCTACCTGTAAATCATTTGTCATAACCTATACTAGCATGCAATATTTATTGGCTGTGAGCACTGTCCAACTCCACATGAGTTCCAAAGTGATTCTGTATATCCAGTATGAATTATTGCCTATTACTTTTAAGATTGTTTATGGTTGCATATTGTCTATTCATTTCATTTTGCACATATTTCTCAATTTATTTCATATGAGATTGGTTTCCTTACGTTTATTGGGCAATTTAGGCAAATAGCCTAACCCTGGAGTACCTCATCCACTTTCTTACCTGGAATACAAACTAGTAAATTCTGACAACTCAACATTTTTCCACTCCGAGTTTAAGCCAATTGCTTCTTCATTTTCATTTAAATGCTAAACTCACCATAAGAATCTCTGCTTTATGTACAGTATAAAGCACTGTATGTTTGTATCACCATATCACTCTACAAGCACACCATTTCTTGACAACAGAGGTAAAACAGCAACCATGATAAGAGGACAACACTCAAGACTCTACCCCTCATTGATGCTGCTGCATGTGCTGATCTGTGTGAGTTCCGCTTCCTCTTATCAGGCTGGATAATCAGACAGGGAAAGGTGCCTATCATCTCCACGGTACACAGGGCTTTTTTCCTTTCCTTTCCCTCTCAGGATGTAAGGGAGGTTCCCCCTGGCTGAATCTCCACAGGGGCCCAGCGTACAGCAGCGATCCCAGGGCAGGATAACACACTCTCAGGCCCTGCTTGGTTTGTGGTCAGATCCCACCGGCAGTTTCCTAACACGACACCTCAGACAAAAGGGCCTTCCCTCGACGGGTGATAGTTGCTAAGTGACGGTGCTGCATGTCTGTAGTCTACCTCACTGTACTATACTTGCTGATGGGGGGATATTCACAGCTGAGAGGAGATAAGGACCAGGGAGAGCCCTTCAGCCCTGTGATATGGCCCCGGTGCAGAGCTCTGTATGGGTCTGTTGCCATGTTACACCTCTTTGAACCTTTCCCACAGCTGATTTATGTTCTTCTCTCCCGGCCCATTCATCTGCCATGTCACAGCTGTTTACCCTGTTGCTATCGTTGATGTTGTTGTTGTTGTTCCACTGCATTTTAAGAGCTTTATAATGAGAAGGTGGTGGATATGTTATACTTTTTTTTTTCTGTTACCAAGTCCCGGCTTGAAAAATCAAAGTGTTGAGACACGGGCTGACGGGCTCCTTATCCACTTCACATTACAGAGGGAGAAAGGAGGGCGTGATGTTTTTCTTTCTATGATGGTGTTAATCAGTATGGCAGTGTGACTGAAGAGAAGGGCCTCGCGCCTTAACGTCAAAGAAATTCCAGTCAAAGTACGTACACTGTCTGGAAACGGTCTTAAATGTGCTGCACCTGTGTAACATCATCAATGTATCTAAGTCTTCAGTGAGACATGATTTGGTGCCCTAATGCCCTTATGGCATATCAACACAGCTGTATTTTAGGATCCAGGGCCCTATCTGTCACATTCACTCGTGTCTTATCAAACACAAACAGTGTATAACCAACTATCATATTTTTCACAAGAAAAACTAAACTCCTCTTTCTCGTAGATGTTTCCCAGACACCTAACCGGCATCTCTTAGCAACACTCCCTCCCTACATTCCTTCCCTCTCCTTCCCACAGTGCACCTCGGCCAGCCAACAAAGACACAAAGATGTAAACAGACAGAATGAACGCTGGCTGATCCAAAACTACTCAGAGAGAGGGTCATAGGAAGTATTTATTTTGACCAAAAACAAACAGGCCCAAATTGTGTAAATATTACATGTTTTATTTGACAGTTGCTAGGACGCTGACATTGAGTGACCCCTCCCTTGTTCGAGCACAGTATCTAGAGAAAATAGGTGTACATTTCTTTTGTGTTTGATACAAGATGTAATATATGAACTCCCATTCCTGGGTTAATATGATTTGATAAATACATGTACACATCCCAGGTGACATGTTCAAAGATAACTAAATAAAATAAAAAGACTGTATGGAATTCAAAGCTTGGGAAAATGTATCCTTTCACATTTCCACTAATCACTCTTCAAAACACTTGATTGTAAAGGAATTTTGGTTAACAGGTCATAAGCACTCGGATTTAGTGTTGAGGTTAACGAGGTCCCTAAAATCATTTGAGTTTCATTAAATGATCTGTAATAACATGTTCTGCCTCTGTAGCCAACATCACTCAACCTGGTTGATACACAGTTGAGGCAAAGCCAAAACCACTTTTTTAAATAAATTGAGAAATGTCAGTGGTCATTTGTCATCTAGATTCCTGTTGCAGTAAATTCAAGAAGTGGGGAATGATTTGATGTATTTCAAACATTTTGCTAATATTATGACAAGCAAGTTATTTTTCACCCTTTTAATGCTTAAAAAGTATGAAATATTCTGCCTCTATAATGATAAGCAGTTTGTTTTAAGTTGCATATTTGTTAGCCCGCCAATATTTATACTGCTTCTTGCTCAGGCTTCCCTTAGAATAATACTGCAATAAATGTTTTTCACTGCAGGCATCTAAGTCATTACTCATTTCTACCCTCAAACAGTAATCTCAGAGAAATGCAACTGTAGCACTAGTACACAATACATACTGCATACTGTAATGGCAGGAATGTTTTGAATTATGCAACATTTCAGTGGTGTAAAGTACTTAAGTAAAAATACTTTAAAGTGCTAAAGTAGTTTTTTATGGTATTTGTACTTCACAATTTATAATTTTGGCAACTTTCACTTTTACTTCACCTCATTCCTAAAGAAAATAATGTCATTTGTACTCCATACATTTTCCCTGACACCCAAATGTTACATATTGAATGCTTAGCAGGACAGGAATATGGTCCAATTCATGCACTTATCAAGAGAATATCCCTGGTCATCCCTACTGCCTCTGATCTGGTGGACTCACTAAACACACATGCTTCATTTGTTGGAGTGTGCCCCTGGCTATCCGTAATTATTATAATTTTTTTAATGGTGCTGTCTGGTTTGCTTAATACAAGTCATTTGAAATGATTTATACTTTTACTTTTGATACTTAAGTTTATTTTAGCAATTCTATTTACTTTTGATACTTAAGTATATTTAAAACCAAATACTTTTTGACTTTTACTCAAGTAGTATTTTACTGGCTGACTTTCACTTTTACTTGAGTCATTTTCTATTAAAGTATCTTTACTTTTAATCAAGTATGACAATTGGGTACTTTTTCCACCTCTAACATGTTCAAATGTGTACTATGTTCTCCTAACCCCTCTTGGGGGCGGACTTCCCAGCGAGATTTCCAGTAGTGCCCCAAATACAGCTCAGTTTGACCAGAAAAAACATTTGATGCTTAGCAGGTCTAGAAATCCCCTCTGAAATGTGAGTATTTGACTAAGATCACTTCCATGATTGGTGAAACACTAGCCTCTGTGACCTCCCTAAACACTTTAACAAGGAAATTACAGCCACACTTCAACTCATTTATACTAATTAAATGTTTCAGCAACAAACCACTTATGTGAGTATATTTGGTGTCAAGACAAGTCGTCATCTCATATTAGACATATGAGATTGCATTGTTAAAAATATACTTTCAGATACTCAAATGTGTCAAATGTAACTTCACTGAGGCCAACTGCACTCAAAGGGGGGTCAATATGGGCTGACTGACACTGATCCATAATCAAAATATATTATATGAGTACATCAAAATAACTTTCTCTATGGAGGAGCCGTGGTTTCCGCAAAAACAACTTTGTTAACTCAAACTGCTCAATAAAACGAGAGTCCATTCCTTTTGTAGAGATTACACTAGTGAGAGATTGATGAGCACAGCTCCAGATTAGCTGCGGGAGTGTCTGCTAAGTGAAACCCTCAAATTATGGTCCGTCGGGGTGGGTTCCAGGGAAACAGATCGTACCATGATACCTGAGCCTACAGCCGTTCACATAGCTGACCAGGTCACACATTTACAGTTGTGCCCTATAGGCAGGCTGTGTCTGGGGGAGAGAGGTGACATCCTGGTCAATCAACGTCCCCTGAGGCGTTTCCAGACACTTACGTTTTTTATTTTTTATCTCTTCTCCACTTCTGTCCATTGTGATTTTAGGGGAAGCCTTTTGTGCTTTACCAAAACAACAGAGAGGGAGATAATAAGAGTCTGAGCATGTAAATCCTACTATTGTACAGATCAGGCCCGAGGAGTCCTCATTTACATTCTTTAGTAATCCAGCTCCATTTCCCTGCTGAACAACCATTGGGTTTTAGGATTCTCAAATAATGTCCATAACCACTACTTTTACTACACACCTACTACATAACTACTTTCGGTGTATCTCAATATAGGCCATGATCTGAAAAGACAGGCTGGCTACCTGAGAGGTCTACCGGGCAGTTAGGATGGATGCGGTCCAGTAACCTTTTAACTCCACAAGGTGGCAGTGCGATTGACTGAAGTCAGGAGCTGGAGGAACGCGTCTATATATGATCTACCCACGGTGAACTATCATATCAGTCATAGATACAGTTATGAGATAGTCATGTTCAGCATAAACATCGATGAACAATAGAATAATCCTGTCAAGCACTGATCTTACCCTATCCACTTCTCTCTCAAACTCCTCCTCTCCTCCTGCCTGGCCTGTCTTGACCTTTAAGAGTTTAACTCGCCCTAACTCTCACAATGTCCACTGTCATCATGTGAAAACAGTGGGAAGAAAACACAGGCAAGATATTTTCCTTTCTTTTGAGTAAATTTGGCCAGTGGCTCTGGTTACAATGGGTCATGTAATCTCAGTTTCATGGGCTGGGAATGGAAGGGGTTTACACAGTCTTGTCCAGGGGTTTTGGAACTGTTAGAGGCCGTTCTACGCAGATGTATTCCAGCTTATCATGTGTATTTATCCTGACCTGATCCACTGTATATCAGACTGCAATGTGTAACGCCTCGAGGAATTCAACATTGTGACATGGTTTACGTTGGCCCGCTTCTTGTGGAACTGGAGAGGCATGACGCGATAGAGTCAAATAAATCCTCAGGAGAAAGATTGCACGCTAAGACAAATAAACATGGTTTACAAAATAGCCTTTTAATCCAAAGACATTCATGAGGGGGATCCCAAAAAGACAGCATCATGTCAGCTACAGCTTTCATTGCGAATCATGCTGTATCATTATGTGGTCGGTGGTTACGTTTATGCCCTCGGGGTGCTGCGCAAGGTCCATTCTGTTAAGACAAAGCCTGATTTTCTCGGAAACTTCAATGGGGATCCAGAGATCCTTCGACCTGCTCTGTCGCACCGTTCACTGATAGAAAGGACAGAGGCTGCATCCCAACTGGCACCCTGCCGGGGAGCTCTGATCCAAAGTAGTGCACCATAAACGGAATAGGGTGCCATTTGGGACACAGACACGGTATCCAGGGAGACACTTTAAACAATAGACTAGTGTCATTACGAGGAAAAGGGTATAATCTCAGCAAATGGTCCTCTCTGTCAAGTTAGCTCAGACGTGAACATTTCAACTCAGCTGGCGGTCACTAGTTTAGGATTTATTTCTGACTGAAGTTCATTCAAAGACTAACATAATGGATAAGACAGTCTATTGGGACGTCTGCTCTGCTATGAGAGTTATTTCAGTCTAATTTGTGAATGAAAGTATTTCTGCCAGAAGGTCTCCCCCCACACCCTCCCTCTGCCTTCTCCCTCTCTCTCTCTCTTTTACTCTCTGACCATGAACCCATCCTTGACAGGCTCCAGATGTTATCTGCTCTACCTACCTGAGACAGCCTTGCCTGTCCTTCCTGTCTTTCAGCTGTAAACTCTAGAGTCTACGACGTGGTTGTTTTTCCTCAGTTACTCAGCCTTGCCTAAGGACGGTGAAGAATATCACACAAGAGCTATGATGTATTTTAAGAAAACATTTCATGATGACATCTGAGTTGATTGATTGATGATGCATCAACGAGGCAGTAAAAGAAGTTGTGAGAAAGTGTCCGGCAGGACGTTCTCCTGGAACATGACTCTTCCTGAGGAATCTCCCAGGCTCCCAGTCTCCTGTTTGCACTGGTCAACTTTCTTCATCCTCCAGAGGTCAGAGGTCTTGAGGATGGCCCTCGTTTGTGACCTCGGGACCATCACTCACTTCCTTTATCTGGCTGGTGACGGGAAAGAGTCAGACATGGCTCACCCCTTTAATCCCACGCATGGACTCATATTGATACCTCTGCGGTCACTATGAAGGAGAGGGCCACATAGAAACATATCCCATAAGGTCCTCATGTCTGGGTTTGTACATATGCATACAGATACCCATGCAGCATAGCTGTAGTGAGGACATAATTTCACTGCCTGGCGATCTCCATCCAATCATTATTTGAATTTGCCCTGCATTATGTTGTTATCGCTAAGTCACTAAATATGAATAAAAGTGGGTCTGTTATAAAGTGGGTGAGTTAACGATTGTCGTTCATCATGCCTCAAAATTCTTTATTAAAAATAAGTGATTGCCTCTGATAAAGCTCTCTGAAAAGTATTAGCGATTTTTTTATTTTTTTATACTCATTGATATTCTTAATCTCACTGGACAAGTGAGTGTGACTACATTAGGCGAGGCGGCAGAAGGCTTAGTTATTCACTCTGAAATGTACCGAGCTTCGTGCAATTATAGAACAGGCTGCTGTGCTGCAAGAGAGACCTGTGGCCTCCATTGTTGTTAAAGACAGCAGAGAGCCAGCATGCATTTGTTTTTTCACGCCACTGCTCCTCTAACTCAAACCAGACCAGACCGCTGCCAGAAAAGCATTCTGAGTGGTGGTAATTGCACCTTGACTGGTCCAGGAGTGTCGGAGCTCATGGAGACTCCAGGAAGAGAGTCCAAAAAAAACAGTTCTCCTGAGCATCTTAAAACATTTTTATTTTATTTTATTTTTTTAGAGTATGTTTTTTTTTCTCCCCAGTTCAATGTGTTTTGACATTGTGCATGCCCAGCGTGAACAGTATTTGGCAGGAAAATATGTAAAGAACAGTTTGGTGTTGTTTCAGGAAAAGAGAACTTCTTCCCCAGGAACTCCAGTTGAGTTAGTATGGTGGCATGACAACAACATTATAGAGTGCACTACTCTGACCAGGTCCTGAGAGCTGCTGCCTTTATTCAAAAAAGTAACTTCACAATCTACCGTACTGTATTTCTTATAACGGGTTTTTCACTCTCCGACCGTGTTCCAAGAACCTCTCAGGACATGTTTTGGACATTCCATTTCTCCCCACTTCTTCTGCTAAAGTTAACTGTTGTTGAAATGTGGTGAAATGGACTAATCGTATGCCTAATGGACTATTTCCGCAACGGGAATAATGTTCAGGGAATGATATTGCCTTGCGGTCAGTGTTGGATCTCAACTATCATAGCTGTTTTCTTTTTGTGCTCCTGATTTTAATTGCAGATGCTGAACAGCCAAACTATTTCCTCCTTGTGTCCTATCAGATATGCCTCTTGCACTATTATGTACATGGCAATACAACCCATATTATTTAGTCTACAAATGCCTCTAGTCACGATGGTTAGCCTGTAAACCTTGTTGACGATGGAAAAGTTGAACAGTGATAGAACGGTACAGTAGAACAGTATTTACTAAGCGATGCAGAATTTAGTGAAAGGGAAATTTGATGTTGTGAAAGATGCAAGATAATTGGATGTCAGCACATTTCACAATCTGACCTCACCACACAGATCACAGATCCACTGTCGCTGTAAGTCAAATATCCCTAAGACAAGATCTTATCCTGCACCCCACGCCTCCCCAAACAATAAAGGCAGGAGAAGTGGCCCCTAAAAATACCCTTATCTGTAACCAGCACCAGAAGATGCCACTGGGGGGTGAAGTGCTGCAAGGGGCTCAATCTCAACCTGATGGATTTATCATCTATCCATGATAAAGCCCAAACTTCTAAGGTGAGTTGAAATCAAAATCCTCCATCTTATCTGCCAGGGCCCTTTTTCCCCTTTGTTTTCTTTGATCCCACTTGATCTGCGAGGGCGATGCTGAGGGGAATTTGGGGACTGTACCCATTTTGTGACCCCCCCCCCCCCCCCCCTAGCGACCATTACAGAGCACTCTATCTGTCCAGACTGGTAGAGTTCCATATTAACCCATTCATAGTGCCTGCCTATTCTGTTCCAATGCTAGGTGAGCTTGCCTGGCATCACACCCGCCCCCACACCCTTAACTTCCACATCTGAAAGCAATTGCAGTTGCAGGGCTGTGTGTGGGGGCTGCCGGATTCCAGCAAGACCCCCTCACCGAGAGAGAGGAGGGAGGTAAGCGTTGGGAAAAGTGGGGCTGGCAATTAAAAAACTCCCTGGCCTTTTGATGGAATTCCCGACGGAGTTAGTCAGAGCGGGATTAATCACTGGCCTTATCCCGGTGATCCTGTATCTTTCTCCCACTCACTGCCTTTCCTATTTTCTCTTTACAAGCCCTGTGTCATTTCCTCATTAATATCCTGGGAAAGGAAATATAGAGCGGGGCGAGGAAACGTCAACTTTTTCTAGGCTTAAACAATTTTACAAATGCCTGCCTACTGTTAAATCTGTAAGCCTTACCCCCACATAGTGTTTCAATAACCTAACCTAGAATTATTCCTTCATTTCTTAATAAAAATATTTAACAAATTGACCACAACTTCTTTGATAGTGACTACATTTGACTCCTTCCCATAAATAATAGTATCCCGGTTATAAATGCATTGCATGCGTTGTATTACAACTTGTCATTTACTTTACATTGTGCTTGAGAAACCAGAAAATGACATGGGTTTATGTTCCAAATGAATAGTTTGCGCTTTGTAAAATTGAGATGACTGCCTTTTTCTTACTTAAATCAAGTCACATTTTTGCTATCGTTGCTTTGAAACATGTCATTTCCCCCCTCAAATTCTGCTTTTAAAGGGAAGGACATTGAAATCGAATAAGCCACATTCAAAGGAGGTTTCCCTTTTCTGTCAAATGCACACTCATTATTGAAACATTTACCCATTTTAGACATCATTTTACTTATTCGCCATCGATCTCACACACATACACAGAAACACATGGTGAGCCACACATGTGCCTGTTTCATCTGAATCACTGATTCAGAGAGCTCCATTGATGTTTTATGGTATCAGTCATTCACCCTTGGCACAAGAACAAAAAACAGACACCGACGAATTGCTTTATATCATGTGCTTTAGTTTACAGGCTAATTTGGAGACAACAACTAAATGTACTGGGACCTCAAGACCAACATTGGTGCCATCAGGACAACAAACATAATGAAAAGGGAAAAATAACAGTCACACTTTGAACTAGGATATTTTACACAGCGCCCCTTTCCCCTCTCTGGCTCCTTAAATGAGAGCCACTCTGGTGTCTGGTCTGCTGTGGTGGCCTGCCAGACTTTTCCTAGTAAGTTAAAGCAGGTGTGGTTGAGGCAGCAGTAGCCCAACGCTGGGACTGGGACTCCTCACTGTCATGGTGCGGGACAGTTTAATTGGATAAAAGGGAGGGTGGGGGTCTAAAGGAACCTGAATGGGGATCATCCGAAGACCCTGGACCCTGATTTACGACGGCCGCAGTCGGAGGTGGCAGCATGACAAATGACCTGCTGAGGAATAGGGATGTCATTTATCTTCCCCATGCAGGAGCTGTAGGGTCGGATGAGGATTGAGAATCCTCTTGGTACTCACTGGAGGAAGGAGGCCCACTTGATGATAACAGCGCCGTGTAGACAGTGGTAGTGAACATCAACACTGTGTACTCCCATCTTGCTGAACCCTGCAATGATGCCAAGCAACCGTATGGTATCATGTGTGTAAGGGGGGCATGTGTGTATGTGTTTGTGTGCACGCCTGTGTGTGTGTATTTAGTGGTGGGGTCATCTTGGCCTCCACATCCCACCTGAGCCTCTTCCTGTTCCTCCTCTAACCCTGAGGTCAGGGGGCATAATACTGATTGGTGGGAAGGATGGATGGAGGGAGGGAGGAGAAAGAACGTCTGTTAGCGTGATTGGGCGCTAATGTTTCCAGATGTCTAATACGATGGAAGCACTTTTTTTCGGCGTATCATTAAAGATGTCCAAGTTTGGATCCCGGCCGACCGGCTTCTGCGAGATGCCAGTCTGATACCGAGTCTTTATAGCAGGTGTATGTAAATATTATCTCAAACCTTAGACAGAGAGAGCGTGCAGCAAGTGGGTTCACCGCTTCTGTCTGGGTTTGATCCTTGAGAAAATAATTGTATAACATCAAGGGGAAACCACACATGCTTGTGGCATAACACGCTGCTATTAAAACATGTAGGGGTCCCCATAAGAAGCACTCCCTTCCTCACGCTGTAGTGCTGCCTGGGCATCTATTACAGGTCTATAAGGGCTTCTGCTGCAAGGCGTCTGGCAGGCCCTGACGGCTACATTCTTTCCCATCTGATACTGGCCCTTATCTGGCGGAGATGGAGGTGCTGACTAGGTGATGCGTGTTGGGCTTTACAGTAACATCAACACATTCCAGCCACACATTCCTCATGGCCAGTGAAAACACAGCCGGCCCCGATAACAGAAAGGGCAATCAAAACAGCGATAAATCGTGCCGGATATAAAGTGCTGCTAACCAAACTGCGGAGCGGTTCAAACAAATACTTTCTCTGGTGGCTGTAAATGGCTGTAATACCCTGGGCGACTGGGGCTGTTTCAGCTCCAGTGGCTGTATTGTGGCTGGGTTTTGTCTCTGCCTGCCCCTCCATTATGCCACTAGCGCTACAACACCTCCAGCCGGAAGACAACAAGGAGCTTCCAGTCCCCTGACCATGTCCCTCCCTAAATCCCAACTCATGGCTCGCCTAGCCAGTTACTGTGTATCACATGATCCTCCATAAACCATAATCATTCCGTTACTTTATCGGCCTTTGGTTCAGCTATACTATACTAGCCCCACTGCTGTCTCTCTGACTGTGAGCGGTGGGTGCCTAATTCCCTGCAGCAGGCACAGGGCTAGTGTTTCCCCAACGAGCCGAGCCACAGACGTGTCTTGCCGGTAATACGGATCAATGGGAGGCTTCCCTTGTAGGAGAGCCGCGGTCGGGCTTATCGCTGATCCTCCATCTCCCGTCCCTGGGTCTTCCACTACAAAGGCGTCTCCGAGCCTGGCGTAATGGAAAGCACCTGCTCCAGATGAGGCAGGGATGTAGTTAGTGAGAAGGGAGATTGAGATAAAGGAAAAGTGGGAGTATTGGACAGGGCTCAATCAGGCAGGAGGATGGAGGCAGGGCCAGAGAGTGGCTGAGCACCAGGAAGTTTGCAGTGGCTGGGCTTTGCAGGGTTTTGGGGCACGTGGTAGGATCCACTAGAGACCCACCACATTAAGCTCTGTTCTGGGATGGTTGGTTCTCACATAGATCAACTTTTTACCCTGCTGAGACCCAGGCTGACTGAGAGGAAGCAGATTTTCTTTCACCCTCACAATGGGGTTTTCACTCTTCTTTTTATCTCTCCGCTGCCAGTAATGTAGCACAGCTCTCTCGCTCTTTCTCTCACTCTTTCTCTCGCTCTTTCACACGCTCTTTCTATTTGTGTTCGTTCCCTTTGTGATTTTTCACATCGTTGGTAGATATAATATCAGAGCCACTTGTCATGATTTTTACTCATAAAATATGAATGAAAAACATTTCAGAAAAGGTCTGTGCTCAAATGACATCTGTAGCCCTTTCCTGCTGTCTGACGACCTAGTGGCGTCATGGGTGGAATGTTATTCATATTTTTCATAATTTCATAATTAATAAACATGATTTAAAACAACCCGCCGAAAATCTGGTGTTTCTATGTGAAAGGTTTTTGTTATATTTCAGTCTTCTGTGATTTCAGTATTCTGTGATTGATGTACAGTGCCTTGCGAAAGTATTCGGCCCCCTTGAACTTTGCGACCTTTTGCCACATTTCAGGCTTCAAACATAAAGATATAAAACTGTATTTTTTTGTGAAGAATCAACAACAAGTGGGACACAATCATGAAGTGGAACGACATTTATTGGATATTTCAAACTTTTTTAACAAATCAAAAACTGAAAAATTGGGCGTGCAAAATTTATTCAGCCCCCTTAAGTTAATACTTTGTAGCGCCACCGTTTGCTACGATTATAGCTGTAAGTCGCTTGGGGTATGTCTCTATCAGTTTTGCACATCGAGAGACTGACATTTTTTCACATTCCTCCTTGCAAAACAGCTCAAGCTCAGTGAGGTTGGATGGAGAGCATTTGTGAACAGCAGTTTTCAGTTCTTTCCACAGATTCTCGATTGGATTCAGGTCTGGACTTTGACTTGGCCATTCTAACACCTGGATATGTTTATTTTTGAACCATTCCATTGTAGATTTTGCTTTATGTTTTGGATCATTGTCTTGTTGGAAGACAAATCTCCGTCCCAGTCTCAGGTCTTTTGCAGACTCCATCAGGTTTTCTTCCAGAATGGTCCTGTATTTGGCTCCATCCATCTTCCCATCAATTTTAACCATCTTCCCTGTCCCTGCTGAAGAAAAGCAGGCCCAAACCATGATGCTGCCACCACCATGTTTGACAGTGGGGATGGTGTGTTCAGCTGTGTTGCTTTTACGCCAAACATAACGTTTTGCATTGTTGCCAAAAAGTTCCATTTTGGTTTCATCTGACCAGAGCACCTTCTTCCACATGTTTGGTGTGTCTCCCAGGTGGCTTGTGGCAAACTTTAAACGACACTTTTTATGGATATCTTTAAGAAATGGCTTTCTTCTTGCCACTCTTCCATAAAGGCCAGATTTGTGCAATATACGACTGATTGTTGTCCTATGGACAGAGTCTCCCACCTCAGCTGTAGATCTCTGCAGTTCATCCAGAGTGATCATGGGCCTCTTGGCTGCATCTCTGATCAGTCTTCTCCCTGTATGAGCTGAAAGTTTAGAGGGACGGCCAGGTCTTGGTAGATTTGCAGTGGTCTGATACTCCTTCCATTTCAATATTATCGCTTGCACAGTGCTCCTTGGGATGTTTAAAGCTTGGGAAATCTTTTTGTATCCAAATCCGGCTTTAAACTTCTTCACAACAGTATCTCGGACCTGCCTGGTGTGTTCCTTGTTCTTCATGATGCTCTCTGCGCTTTTAACGGACCTCTGAGACTATCACAGTGCAGGTGCATTTATACAGAGACTTGATTACACACAGGTGGATTGTATTTATCATCATTAGTCATTTAGGTCAACATTGGATCATTTAGAGATCCTCACTGAACTTCTGGAGAGAGTTTGCTGCACTGAAAGTAAAGGGGCTGAATAATTTTGCACGCCCAATTTTTCAGTTTTTGATTTGTTAAAAAAGTTTGAAATATCCAATAAATGTCGTTCCACTTCATGATTGTGTCCCACTTGTTGTTGATTCTTCACAAAAAAATACAGTTTTATATCTTTATGTTTGGAGCCTGAAATGTGGCAAAAGGTCGCAAAGTTCAAGGGGGCCGAATACTTTCGCAAGGCACTGTAAATAAAGTGTAATTTTGGGTTGCAAACTCAAAATGTATGAGATTACAGCTCTATATCTGACAAGGTACAGGTGTCTTATTTTCTTTAAGCCCATAACCATGTGTGTGAGGTGTATACTTTTGTTTCAAAGAAGATTTGTTTAAAAACACTCGGTGTGACCCTGATTTAGCCCATTGCAGTAAAATATTAAAAAGACAATGAAAATCTGCGAGAGGAGAAATCAACATATACAGTACCAGTCAAAAGTTTGGACACACCTACTCATTGAAGGGTTTTTCTTTATTTGACTATTTTCTACATTGTAGAATAATAGTGAAAACATCAAAACTATGAAATAACACATATGGAATCACGTAGTAACCAAACAAGTGTTAAAAACAAATTCAAATATATTTTAGATTTGCCCTGATGACAGCTTTACACACTCTTGGCATTCTCTCAAACCAGCTTCACCTGGAAGGCTTTTCCAACTCTTGAAGGAGTTCCCACATATGCTGAGCACTTGTTGGCTGCTTTTCGTTCACTCTGCGGTCCAACTCATCCCAAACCATTTCAATTGGGTTGAGGTTGGGTGATTGTGGAGGGACAGGCCATCTGATGCAGCACTCCACTACTCTCCTTAGTCAAATAGATCTTACACAGCCTGGAGGTGTGTTGGGTCATTGTCCTGTTGAAAAACAAATGATCCAACTAAGCGCAAACCAGACGGGGTGGCATATGCAGAATGCAGAATATGCAGAATGCTGTGGTAGCCATGCTAATTAAGTGTGCCTTGAATTCTAAATAAATCACTGACAGTGTCACCAGCAAAGCACCCCCACTTCTTATTATTGGTGTCCTTTAGTAGTGGTTTATTTAGTAGTGGTTTATTCATTTCAACCATGAAGACCTGATTCACGCAGTCTCCTCTGAACAGTTGATGTTGAGATGTGTCTGTTACTTCAACTCTGTGAAGCATTTATTGGGCTGCAATTACTGAACCTGGTAACTCTAATGAACTTGTCCTCTGTAGCAGAGGTCACTCTGGGTCTTCCTTTCCTGTGGTGGTCCTCATGAGAGACAGTTTCATCATAGCTCTTGATGGTTTTTGCAACTGCACTTGAAGAAACTTTCAAATTCTTGACATTTTCCGACTTGAGTGACCTTCAAGTCTTAAAGTAATGATGGACTGTTGTTTCTCTTTGCTTATTTGAGTTGTTATCGCCATAATATGGACTTGGTTTTTTTACCAAATAGGGCTATCTTCTGTATACCACCCCTACCTTGTCACAACGCAACTGATTGGCTCAAACACATTAAGAAGGAAAGACATTCCATAAATGTACTTTTAACAAGGCACACCTGTTAATTGAAATCCATTCCTGGTGACTACCTCATGAAGGTTGAGAAAATGTGTGAGTGTGCAAAGCTGTCATCAAGGCAAAGGGTGGCTACTTTGAAGAATCTCAAATATAAAATCTATTGTGATTTGTTTAACACTTTTATGGTTACTACATGATTCCGTATGTGTTATTTTATAGTTTTGATGTCTTCACTATTATTCTACAATGTAGAAAATAGTAAAAAGAAAGAAAACCCCTGGAATGAGTAGGTGTGTCCAAACGTTTGACTGGTACTGTACATCATACATTATATGTATTCAATATATGTATTCAAAACCACATGATGGTTTAGATATCGATGTCTAGGGCCCTCACTAACCAGTCTTCATCAGATTCTCAGAAACGGAATGATTACATACATGTGGCATGAGCGTATATTTGGCACACAACTGAAACCTAGCCTACACAAGTTAGGAAGTCACTGCTAAGTCACGTAGGTTGCCATTGCGGGTTCTCCACACCAGAAACCCAATACGTTGCTTGGTGCAGGTCGGAGGCTTGCAGACAGCCTCCAAGCTGCAGTCCCCTGAGAGCCTCTCGGCTCCACACTCAAGCTGGTACCATTCCGCCCTTAGGGGAAGAAAACACAAACAAAACATCCCTCCATTATACTCAGGCGGTAGCCTACACTCAGGAGTACCTTCACTTTGAATCTGTCTCAGTGCTGGACTTATCAACCCCCCTAACCAGCCTGTCCAGTCTGGAGAGGTTCTCTCCACTTCCCATGTCCTCCTGAGTCTCCCCTCTCCACTCTCCACTTGCATGTCCACCACTGAGTCTCTACTGTCCCCCTCTCCACATCCAAGCCCCCACCCCTGAATCTCCACTCTCCAGCATTGCGATACTCGTTAGTATCATGGCAAGGAAACAAAACACAAAGTGGATTTAACTTTTTTTGGGGAAAAATACTGTTGGAAGCAAACATCATTACGTTTGTCATCCAGAGTCACATGTATTTATTGTCCAAGCAATAGCACACAATATTTTACATACAGCAGGTTTTTAAAGGACCAAATAGTTTGGTTTGCTTTATGTTTTCATTTTTGCCATAGACAAAATATTGCGATACTGGTATGGTCACCGCCCTATTTCCATTCCCTGTGTCCCCCTGAGTCTCTTCTCTCCAGTCCTCGGTCCTCACATTCCACTACCCATGTTCCCAGAGTCTCCCCTCTACACTCCCAATGTGATGCCCTCAGTCCCACTCTCCACCCCCCCCCCCCCCCCCCTGAGTCTTCACTCTCTTCTCCCCTGTCTCCCCTCACTCAGGCCCTTATTCCCAGTAATCTGATGCCATGTTCAATGCATCACTTCCCATGTGTTTCTCTCTACAGAGAGCCAGGCAGGAGTCACTGATAACACTTCCCAGCTCCTTGGCCATACTGGTGTTTTCTAAATGGATAACATAGACTGGTCATCTATTGGTTTAAAGCTTTGACTTGAAACTATACAAATTATGGATAGGGATACCAGAGGAAAATATTGATTCACTCCAATATTTTTGTTGTTGAGTTTATCTGTAAAAATAAATAAATAAATAAACAACACTTGGAGAACATTTTCGACATACAATGCTACATTTTAAACTGCTCAACTCCGTCAAAAATAATGTCTCAAGGTTTCATATCAAAAACACATGTTCTTCATTGCATACAGTTTTCTCTCATATACAGCAACAACACCCTTATATGAGTCATCTATTTTAGGTACTTTATTGAAATCCCTTTCCCTGAATTTTGAGCGATTGTTTTCTGTTCGAAGGAAATTTCATTGGATGGCTTGTACAGTAATATGACTTCATCCCATCGTGCAGCATTTATTTAATCCGTGTTTGACCATATTATAGGTGATTGGACGGTTGGCCTGGGTTAATTAACACGGCTCTATTTAACCTTGACCATGCAGTGGCTATTAATCATCTGAGTCGTCATGTGGGTACTTCAGCACACTGTAGCAGCTTACTGCAGTAACTCATACCTGCAGAGATTCTCTACCTGCTTTGTGAAAAGGGCAATAATCAATTCAAACCACAGTGAAGCAGGCACCCTTGCCAATGTTTTGGTAAAAATATGGGTGTTTTATCATTCATTTAAAAGTCCACAAATGGATGTACCACTTGCCGATGACCCATTTTAAGTGTGTATCACTGTATATAAGCGACCCAAGGCATGAAGAATGATGAAAGATCAAAAACAAAGCGTTACTATTCTTTATATTATTCACTTTCCACATCACAGCAGGGTCAGGTAGAAGGATTGGCAGTCTGGGACGAATGAGCTATAACGTTGTATTCTGGTAGCTCCGAGTTACACATAACGACACATCCTCTATCATTCAGGCCTAAAAAGAAGGCAAGACACAGTAAAAGCCAAGGCAATGTCAAGGCATTACTTCATGACAGGTTCCCATCAGTAGCACCGTCTCGTCTAAGTAGAGAGTGATAAAGCGTCAACTAAGCCACACACAGGAGGGAAACGCCGTATTACTCATAGCAGGGACCGGTATACTGTAACATGTTAAGACTCCATTATAACACTATAACCTCCCAGGGTTACAAGAGTCAGGGTGGGTGTTAAGTCCTTTGTGCTAAAGGTCAAGTAGAGATGAACAGATAAGGATTATCACAACTGTCCCAACGTTACAAACAGTGCATATCTGAGTAATGGCTCATCATCGCAAACTCCTCAAAGCCACAATGTCACACAAACTCACGATAACATAACTCGCATCACGAGATGTTTTGCAGTCTTTAACAGCAGCCCACGATGCCAAAAGCACCATGTGTGATCTGATCTCTCTCTCACCCCTCCCTTGCTAATGTGTTAGTCCAGTGTGAGTACAGACTGAGCCCGCAGTAACTACAAGCCTCTGTCAACAGCCACACAATGCTGGGCAGTGGAGGATAAGCCTTTCCCGGCCATCAGCCACAGCAGAGGGAGGAGGGGTCCAGAGGGGCTGTTATTTCAGGCCACTCTGACTGACAGTTAGATTGTCCACCCGATTCTGCTCTGGTAGCTAAATTGGGGGAGTAGGTTAGGCTAAAACACCCAACCAGCCCTGCTCAGACTCCTGAGGGTCTAACCCAAGCTGGCAAGCACAAACATGGAAATGGCTCCTCTGCACTGCGCTGGCCCTTGTCTCACCTCCACTGAAGTGACACGTGGAAACATGTTATTAGAGTCTCCTGAGTCTCCAGAGCCAGAGTTTCCAGAGCCAGCTGCCCCGCCACACTCATGCTGTCACCCCCCAGACATCACCCGCAGCCAGCCTGATAGACCTGACACACAGGCCACGGTCTCAACACTGTAAAGCTCTGGCTGACGGGCTGGTTGGCTGTCTTAGGTCTGGTCCTTACTCCTGCATCTCCTTCTCCCTTCCTCCTTCTCTCCCGCACAAATCTGAAAGAGCTCCCATGTTCCCCAACATCAGTCCAACTTGAATACACATAACAGCACTTCCAGGAACTAACCCAGAAGAAATCCCGTTTCTAATAAATCATTCAAATCCATTGTGGTAGTTTTGTGATCGCTCTGGTGGTTGGGGAGCAGGAGTGGATCTGGCAGTGGAAAATGGTCCTCTTCACAAAGTGTTGGGTGAAACAATGGCGATGTGTCCCCACAAGCTGAGGTCTCCATAGATAATTGTTTCCTTTGCTTATTTTTTTTCCCAAAGCATCTAGACTAGAATACCTCCCATATCACACAATTCTTAATTCTGACGCCGAAACAGACAGCTTCTTGAGACCCAATGTAACCACTTCCCTCAGCCAGTAGCAAAGTATAGCTCTCAACTACTATATTTGGGCAGGTGGGACACATTTCTGAAATCAGACCAGCCTATCACACCAACATTAATGGAAACCATATAGCCCAGTGGGCCAGTGGGTCTCGTTTTATAGGCCACACTTGGAGCACCCACAGAGAGTTGGCGCTTTAAAACGTCACATGGAATCCTGTCAAATTCCTGTTTCCACATATGTCATTTAACACTAGCACCATTGTTAAACCACTGCTCTTGACAGTAATCGTCATTAGAAAAAGTTGTTGCAAAAGTGCTGAGATCTACACAGCAAATTATCCAGTGTTAAATGTAGCACTCTCAGTGTTGATTTAACACTGGTCCAGTGCCTATACAGGTCCACACTTTTCAGTGTTAAATTAACACACTGCTTAGTGTCAAGCCTTATTTGCATATTTCCCAGAGTGCCTTGCCTTTCGAGTGACTTGTAGAGTTACCACCCATGAATGCATTTGTTAGTGACATATACATGGTTGTTGTATTCATCCATTTTCTGACCTGTGCCTTCACTAAGTGAGATCTTAAGCAAATAGGTTATGATTACAGTTCTGGTTTAAATGCCACAAATGTGCAAATGCACAAATGTGCAAGTCACATTATTTTGGCTTGCAAAGTGATGTGTAATTCCTATTGGAATCCAGCCAGAGTAGATATTTCTAATATTTAGATTTTTAACCACCCGCAACCTACATTCAGAATGACTGCTGGGTTGGGAAGACTAAGATATGAGACTACCTAAACCCTCTAAACTGGAACAACCATTTCAGTAACGGGTGCAATAAGTCCAAGGAACAGATTAGATTAGTTTAGAAAAATGTATGTTATTTATATTTTAGTAGCGTAGGATTTTAATCAGTCGATGTACATGCAAAAACATAGATATTGAAACAAACAATTCAAAAAATAATATGATAATGATAGTTTTGGTTTCACACTTGTTATTAAGACCAACACTTATTTTATAACAAACAATTGTTAATTTAACACTAACAGAGATAGTTTTACACCTGAACACTAGAAATGTTACACTTAAAAATCAACACTAGGCAACACTGGCCAACTTGCTGTGTATTACAGCATCTTGAAGTAGGTCATCCAGATCTAGTTTAATCAGACTGATTCCTCGTCCCGTAAAGAAGCACAATTGGGTTTTTTATAGACTGGAATCCCCTCCCTTTTCATTACGTTCACCACACAGAGTGGCGTTTGCTCTTTCCTGTCCTCCATTTCCCTCTTTGTACAGTTGAGCTGCTGTAAACATAATATCAGCCCTGGTTTAGTGAGAGCCCTGGTGTCCGTGTTAGACCACGGCCCGCTTGCTTGCTGAGTGATAGGGTTCCCACTACCAGTCGGCATGGAACATTGTTTTCCTTGGGCCACTGCCATTCTAGGCATTTTCAAACCTTTCAAAGCAAACAGCACCACAGCTGCTAAATTCTCCCCGTCAATGGGAGAGCGGCTTGGCATTCGACCTTCACCTTCCAAGGTCCTCCTCATAATGTGGTGTATTTCCAATTTTCTCATGTTGACAAAAGTCTTGGGGAGAAAAAGAGGTCATTGTTCAAGCTTGTTGAGTCTTCGTGTGACTTCACCCGCTCTGAACTCCACGGCTTTCCCAACCCAACCTTAGCCCACTACTCAAAGCTAGCCCCTTCCCCTCTGCCCCCTTCGCCATTCTCTGAAGGACAAAAATCACTTTGTCAGGTTCGGTTCATTAAAATGCCTTGCAGAGGTTTTGAACTCTTGCTGCTATTCAATCGCCGGCTCTGGCCTCAGCATTCTCTGAAAACTTCAAGTTCTTTTGATTCAAATCTATGAAACCCTCAGAGAGTGCTTTTGGATTTAATTTGGCTCACAGTTAGCCCCCTGGAGGAACAAACTGAAGGGGAACACTGACGCTAGCCAAAGGAAAAGTGACAGATTTAGCTAAGATTTGACAATTAATAATAATCTCAGTGCAGAGGGGTGACTGATAGACTCCCAATGTCAATGGAGGTTTAGCTTGGGTATACTGTTATTGATACTGGTGCCCTAAAGACGTGGAGATAATCCAACGTGGTGACAGACTCATCTCGTGTAGCCTTCTCTGAAACCTGACTGAAACCTCTGTTGTACATTAGCCAACTACTTGCTAATGGCTGCTTACATTCAAAAAGGCACTTTAGAAACAGCATGTCAGACTCCGGACGTTTTCCCTGCAGAGACCAAAGATAAATGCTAGTAGGACATCCGTGTGTAAATTCCTCTGAGCTGTGGGTCTCTGCTGACTGCTGCCTGACCGCGCTACACAGACAGACAGCACTAGCGTTGGGGGGCAATGCAGATGGCTCACATGTGCTGCCCTCAATCAGGGGGTCTGATCTCAGAGGTTAGTGTTAATTACAGATTATTACTGAACCGTAAACGAAGCCATGGGCTGCAAGGCTGGTCAGGGGACTTGGAACAATTAGTAACGGCCCAGCTCTATGTTTATACTAGTCTATGAGCCGTGGCAAGTTAGGAGGGTTGCTGTGAAATATGATTTCAATTTGGAGGTTTTGTTTTGGGTTCTTTGAAGGTTAGGGCGGCGAAAAAGGTGCAAGGGGTTGCCGTGTGAAATGACTGTTTTCTCCCTGACTGTACGAACGCGTCAGTCGTCACTCCTCCCCCTCTCAGCTCAACTTTCATAGTAACAGCCTGCTTATCGGCCAATCAGAAGGGGTATAGGAGCTCCCCTAGATTATAGAACAGGGCGAACAGATCCATCCCTTGGCTCTCTGGGTTTATGTCACCTCCACAGAGGTCAGAGGGGAAACTTGAAAGTCCATAGCAGAGCTGTAGAACACTGACTCCATACCAGCATCACCCTCTATAGTTCATGTTCTCTATATTATAATGAAAGTGCTACACATGGAAAAGGAGAAAGAGAAAAACGAGTGGCCGATGGTCCAGCCAGCCCTGACCCTCTGTGTTTATGTCTATGATAGCTCCCAAGTAAATTGGATCATCAATCATCCAGCATTACACAGGAGAGAGAAAAAAACCATTCTAACATTGCAACGTCAGGGTTAGTTAGACGGACCCACATGTGGAATTGTTTAAAGGCTAATCCTGATAGAGGCGTGGGGAGCGGAAGGGCACCAGATAGCCCCCCCCCCCCCCCCCCCCACCTACCTCCTCATCCCCAAAAGACCAATCATACGCCCGCTCCCTCAACACATAACCTCCTGACTGCAGCGATGTGTCCATCTAATTGTGAACTTCCTACAACAAGCAACCAGAAGGCTCTCTATTTCTGGTACGGGTCTGCTATTCCTGTGATTACTATTTTCCAGAACAGGACTATTACCATTGTAAAGGTTTGCACAATGTAGGTCAGAGCCAAAACAAATGTTCACTGCAGAGCCAAAACATAAAGGAGAGAAAAACACCATTACTCAGCTCATGATTAACATGGCTTTCAGAGAGCAAGAGGGTGAAATCACTAATAGAGCCCAACCAAATGTCCGGCGCTGCCGCGCTTAGGACATCAAACGGAGCGTGCCTCAACATCAGAGCAGGGTCAAAGGTGAGGCCTGTGAATGAAACAGCTTCAGGTTGGGCATAATCTACAATGTCTGGAGGGCTCCGACATGCAACAACTCTCCCGGGGGGATAAGGACAGCTTGTTGAATAGCATACAAATAAATATGAAAAGGGGGCTGGTTGTGGCAACATCTGGTGTTCACCACCAAGGAAGACAGAAGTCAGAAAGTATTTCTGTTCTCTTTTTTCTCTCTCTTGCAATCCCACAAAGATCTGTCAGTCTCCTTGTTCTCTGAATGTCTGTGTTAAGCATAAGAACAGAGGATTTGGGGGAATTGGGGGGCCTGTGCTGCAATGTACCTGATGGAGACCTGACAGTATGGGCCTGGGGGTGCTTTTATGGAATGGAGTAGGGAGAGTTGGCTGGTGCTGGTGGTTTCCCTAACGCCTCACCACAGACTTGTGCTGTGCTGTATTTCTCCCTTCCTCCATGCCCTATGTCCTCCTCTCCCTTTACGAGTTGAGACAATGTGGATGTAATTAGCGCCTCTCTGTGGCGCTGGGGACTGGGGGCTGGCCGCTTAACTGGGCACACATGGCACTGGGACTGGGACTGACACAAGCGCTGTCTCACACAGGAAGGCTGTCCCGTTGACCGGCCAGCGCTCTGCCGGCTGGCCACCACACGGGCAGGCTCCTGCCCCCCTCCCCACTCTCGCTATCTCACACTGCGAGCAAACAGAGGTGCCAGACAACAATGCAAGCTGAGAAACTCTCAGGAGGTCTGGGGGACTGGGGAGAGCAAGCTACTTCCTATTCTTGTTTTGTTTTTCTTATGCTCATGCTAAGTCCATGGGAACAAATTGGAAGTGAGGGTTAACAGCTGTAGAGTTGATTAAAAAAAAGAAAACAAGTTATCTCTGAGAACCTTGATAGCAACTGTCAGGTTGACATAAAATGTAATGTGGTATTTTCTTAGTGAACCAGGTGATGCGTTTTACAGCTTGGTAGGAGTGGGAGACTGTTTTTAAAGATCTACAGCTGTCCTCTATTTTACAAAACCAAAACCCAGAATAACATGATGCAATTCAACCCTACTGACAGAGAGAGTGAATACAAGCATTGAGAGGAAATCCATATACATTGCCTTTCCCTGGCTCTGGGTTTCCCCCCTGCACCTATAGCTCTGAGATGGGCAGAGAAATTGACGTAATTGGTGGAAAGTTTGGATTTCTCTTTCTGTTAAAGACATCCATTAAAATGATCTCTCATGTCTAATGGCACGCTAATGTCTATTTTCCTCAGACAGGTCTTTGGCTGGCCCATACTAAGCACTGCTGTGGGCCTCTGCTCTGTGAACTGATCTCCCATGCCAAGTTTCTCCTATACACTGTCCATACGTTTCCTGGGAAGCATTAGGTTGGGTATGTACTGTATGTGATCAACATAAATCCCACCTGTATGGTTTAACACCCTGGATCATCAGTACTCTGCAACCTCACCTCCGACATTCACTTTCACTTTAAATTGATACCTCTCTTTCACACACACCCTCTCTCCCTCACTCTATCCTCTCCCTCCATATCTCTCTCTCTCCCCCTCCCTCTCTCTCTCTCTCTCTCTCTCTCTCTCTCTCCCTCCCTCCCTCTCTCTCTCTCTCTCTCTCTCTCTCCCTGTCCCCCTCCTCCCCATCCTCCCCCTCTGCCTGCCCCCCCCCCCCCCCCCCTCTCTCTCTCTCTCTCACTAATACACACATACAGGCACACCACACCTTCAAGGGAGCCCAAGCTCTGTTTGTGGTTTCGGCAGGCATGGATATACAGCAGTTTGGACTGGTTAGTGGTTGACTGACCTTAAGGAAAGTGGCCTTGAAACTCCAGGGTCCTCCAGGGTCCTCCTGGTCTCCACAGCTCTCTGAGACACATGTAGAGCATATCTGTCCTCGCCATGCTTGTTATCCACACTCATCCACAGGTGGAACGACAGTACATTCCTCATCCCTGAGATGAGAAAGGGGAAAGGGTGAAGTACACAGTAAACCCTCTCAGCCACCCCTAAACACACAGACACACACCTGATTTATGTGGCCGCTGCTGTGTGTGTGTGTGTGTGTGTGTGTGTGTGTGTGTGTGTGTGTGTGTGTGTGTGTGTGTGTGTGTGTGTGTGTGTGTGTGTGTGTGTGTGTGTGTGTGTGTCTCAGTAAATTCTCGGCACACATGGTTCACAGCTTAGCCACATGCCCCTCACTCAGTCTCCAGACTGAAGAATAAGTTAACTCTTCACCTCAATCTGAGAGGCATGGAGCTGCATCTGCAAACCACTGGCATCTGGGTCCAGATAGAGGGGTAGGTAGACATGTGACCCCGCTGCTTTATCCAGACACCTTGATATAATAAAGATAGATAGAGGGAGAGTGTGGGAGAGAGAAAGGGAACAAGGGAGAGAGAGGGGAGGGGAGAGGGAGGGTGTAGAGGGAAGACAGAGGAGAGGAGTCCAGAATGTCATAAATTACATCTCAATTTGCTCGTAACTGAAAATAATGTAAGTGGATTATCCTGGCAGATGGCAGTTGATTAAATCTGCTCAGTCTGTTAAACAAGTCTCATCGGTGGAGCTTTATTGGACAGAGAGAGAGGAAGAAGAGTCTGACAGCCAATGTCTGACGCAGATGCTGGCCCCATCCGCCTAACATTAGAGTTCTCGGGTGCGTTTTAAGACTATGGTATTGAGGAAAATCTGCCTATATTCTGTTTTGGTCTGCTTTTTTATCTGAATTTGTAACTTGGTCTGATATTAAAATGCTATTACCTAGTTAATCCGACATTTGAGTCAGCTTTAACCACCAATGCAAAGCGAAATTAGCATTTCAAATGTTCAATAAGACCAATAAGTGTAGGCCCATTATTGCGATTGACAGCTACATGTTGTCTGAAACCATTCACTTTACAGAGTACTTCAAATGAGAAAAGAAGGTTAGTTTCAAATCGAATTATAGGTCTATTTCTCACCAGTTGAGGGCACTGCAACTGCAAAATGACAGTAAAACAGACTGCTCAGTGAAGACTGGATAAGAGTGCCTCAAGTCTGAACTGTGACTATTGAACGTGAGTGCTTGGCCACTCTGTGCACCTATTTCATATAAGTGTAAGTGAAGAAATTGCTTTTTATGCTCAGACTACTTTATAAAGCATGGGTCAGCTAAATGGGAAAGTAGGCAACCAATCTTTGTTTTATTGCAGTGTGCCGCCTTCAACGTATTATATAGCCCACTAAACAACTATTTTTTAAGCCGAGTCCTTGCCCTTGTCACTCAAGTCATTCTAAATGCATCTGTCATTGTCATGTCCACTTCAATTTGAACAATACCCTGACACTAGAAACAATCAATCAAGATTCACAGTTTCTGGGCACAAATAGCCTAATTTATAATTGTGCACTAGGCTATCATACCACCACGCTAGGTAAAATAGAGGAAAATATAATTGCCTGATTCTAAACACATCAGTGTTTTAATGCCTAAATTCTGAACTTCTAAAATTCTTGAAGTTTTCCATGTAACTCATCAATTGCAAACTCATTGCGTGTAACTTATTCCAAAATGCCATGTACTTCTCTTTATTATTTCACTTACTGAATGTAAAGAGCAGATGAGGGCCATTAAAACAAAGTTAGACGAATAACTTATTTTCTGCTTTTAGTGACATCAGCGCAGTGCGAACCAGTAGGAATCTGAAGTGGAGAATTTGGGGGTTGGAAATAGGTATGAGTTTTCTCGCAGACTCCAGCCTACATGCGCTCTGCTGAAGTTTTGTGATTACGAGTTCTTGTTTCAAAAAGGCATCAATTGGAATGGGACTGTGTGATACTTTCTAGCTGCTGTTCCCGCAAGAACTGAGCCATTGTTATCACATCTGAAACGTTACTTTATGTACTTATTTTCTTTGGCAATTTTACTTTTTTAATTGAGAATTTGGAGACGTTCCGATTAAGATTTGTTTAGGTAAAATTGCACACGAATCCGGGTGAAGAGTGTCTTGAAATTGGATTGAGAGGATTTTTTCATTCTCTAATATTTCTAGTTTTGTATCAATGGTGAGGAAACAGCAGAACACGAGTGGGACTTTGAATGAGCCCAACACCGCATCGATTTTCTTTGGGAAGTTACTCAACTTTCAGAAGCTGATTTGATCTACTCATATTCTTAGCTTCTGGACCTTTCAGCCTTTAATTGAACTAGTTATTATTGCCTGTAATACGAAAGTTGAATCTACTTTTGGGGGATTCCTCCTTTTATATACATTTTTATTCAGTGTTTATTTATTTTTTTAGTTTTCAAGACTGTTGTTTTTGTTTGCCATCGTGGATACCATGCTACCGACTGTGCAGGAGAAGTGGACGGCGTATCACTGGGGGATATGGGTTCTGATGTGCGGATTGCTGTGCTCTGCCGCGGTGAATGGATGTCCTCACAAATGCAGTTGCTCTGGATCTCATGTGGATTGCCAGGGTCAAGGCTTCAGGACGGTGCCTAAAGGAATACCTAGGAACGCGGAGCGTTTGTAAGTAACCCGAAAAGCTTTCATCATTCCACTGCTCTTGTGTCCATTTCTATTTTCAGAGCCTAGGTGATTATGAGTGAGTGGTTAATGTACGAGTGGTTAATGTAGTCAGATGCAGAGCCTGTTGATTGTGGTTTCAAACAGTGATAGATACAGCTATGAAGATGCGCCACATCTGGCACCTGCCTTGCCTGCGTGCCCCGGTCGGCTGAAGCTGTATGATCTTGAGAGCGTAAGACATCGATTTCACTCAAAATGTTGACGAGTTTTCGGATTGAAATGTTTAGCTAATCTTTAGATGAGCATATACTCGTTTTGTAATGTCAATCTTAAAATAGAGACGACAATAAAACATGTTGTTAATTAGGGCGGTTGCCATTGTGTACATTTCGTTTTATTTATTTCAACAGAGCCTGTATGGAACCTGTATGAGTAACCAGGCACAGGTAGGCAATATGTCAAAGTTAGTAACATTGGGAACCAATTAGACCAGACTGGCTTAATGAAGACTGAAGGACTTCAAGGGCATACTGGAGAGAATGAGGTGCCCTTATCCCCTCAAAACACCCATACCCCTAGAACACAAAATAAACCAGTCAAATATGTGGATGAATACGTTTACCTCATATTTAAATAGGAAATATCTCATATCAGTTGTTGATAATAAACCCTCGTTACTTGATTATAACGGGGTAGAAAGTAAGAGTAACAGCTTCACTCAGAAATCAAAGCATCCTTTGCAACAAAGGAGTGAGTCACCTATATTATTGTCAAAATAAAAAATATGTGCCTAGGTTTGTCATTTCATGAAGTGTGTCATATGCAATGGCACTTTTAGGGAGTGCCAGCAGTTCAGGTCTGATCTGTGGCCATAGCCTACCCTGAAGCCTTTGCTCTCTTTCCTGTCCAGTCAGCCTCTGCCAAATTAACCAGGGGACAGCATGAAATAGCAACCCTATGGAGAAGTGGGTCCCGACATCCCTGAAAATGCAGTCTTTCCACCTCTGGTGATTCTAGGAGATGGGACCTATTATCTAGCATAACTAAGCAGCTTAGGGACCTGGGGGTTACAAAACATGTGAGGCACTGAAACAACAAAACACAATCATTTTTGCTTGGAAGTGGTATGAAAGCAAACAGTGTTCGCATTAGCCAGAGGCTAGTTGACCCCGTAAGACCTGTTGTGTTTGGGAGAGCAATCCCAAGACATTTTACACTGAGAAAATAAATTATAATACTAAGTGGGATTGGGGGGTCCCCTTTAAGGAAAAAGTTTATATATTTTCTTTATTTAGTTGCTGGTCAAGTTCTATGGGACGTTTGACTGCAGTTGCTGATAGGAGGCAGCAATGAGACATGTTCATATTTTGTTCACAGTTGTTTTGAGGAAGGATGTTTGAGTGCTAACGTAATAAAAGGAGGAAACCTGTCTGTTGAACATTCCTGCTTTCCAAAGGGGATTGCCAGCCTAGCTCCTATAGAATACCAAAGTAGAAGCCCAATCAATTTTGTTCTGTCATTACTCAGGACCACTTGAGATCTATCTCATTTGCATCTTGTTTGAGCAGAAGGATTGTGAGAGCTTAACGATGGTGGCCAAGGTGGAACAGGCGCTTCTACTCTGGGGTGCAATTCACACCCTGCTTGGTTTCCCAGAACACCCTGGAGTGTTGATTTAGCTCTAATGACTGAGCCCTTGCCCCATGCTGGGCAATGGGTACTATGACTTCACTGTTGGGATACTGCTCCTCCAATAACACTGCTTCCTTCACATAAATACATTAATATGATTCTTAACAGCTATTTTATTCTTTAAAATTGTGCTATTACTCTATTACTCACACCTCTTTCTTTCTTTCTTTTCACTCATTCTACTTGGCAAGCAAACACACACACACTCTCTCACTTGCCCTCTCACTTGCTCTTTTTCACTCTTTCTACCTCTCTCATTCATATTTTTTTGTAAAGAATGCCATCATCTCTACAGTGGAGTTTTTCACAGTTCCCCAGCTTTCCAACGACTTCACACTTTGCGAACAATGTGGAACTGTGTAGGCTGCTGGTGTGCTTGATTGAGTATGTACTGTATGCTGCTCCTGGCTCTTATCAAGCTGCTGGTGCTGGGACCATGATGGATGAACTACAGCCCAGCCGCACCCACAGTCCATCACCACTCAGGGTGGGAGAATGGGAGGCTGTCAGCTTAGAACGATGAGTATGCGGTTACCATCACTTCAACTATCCATCATCCCAATTACACTGCTAATCAACACCTCAAAGGGAGGATGAAATGATCCTAGACCATTTGTAGCCTACACTACAAAGTTACTAGATGCCTCTACATCCCAAATCCATTGCCTAGGTGGTGAACGAATTTAAGCTTAACTTGAGTTTGTCTTGTAGTGAGACTTTATAGGACATGCGTTCAGTGAGTGAATCTTCTAGAGTTGGTGTCTTGAGCATGAAACACACAGAGAATCTGAGTTCCGATGGACTGCCGATATGTACTTATCACCGTAGGAGGCCATTCCTTCTTTTGCTATAACAAAAGATGTACCTGCTGTGTACCGACCTGGTACAGACGAAAATGCCGTTTCTACTTGTAGAATCACAATGGACGGCAGTGGCTGAAAACTTGACTTTGAGCCAATCAGAGAGCATGAACCTCCACGTGGGGGAGCCGACAGGAGTGACAACAAAAAAGGAAAAATGAAGGCACTTTTCCCAGTGTAATCCACCCTTTTCATCAGAATTGTTCTTGCTAAAATAAGGTGCATAATACATTTTTTTCCTAGAGCAAGTCTTTACATATTTTACATCTAGCTAAGGAGATTTGTGCTGGAAGAATATATTTTTTGTTAGGTTTGATGTGCACTAGCTTATTAGTTAGTTAGTTAGCTAGCTAACGTTAGCTTGCTAACTGAGCAAGGCAATCGCACACACTTCATGCGAAACGAATAAAGTGGTAAGTGCAGCACAATGCACACAACACTAAATGATTTACCAAGCTAGCTTTTTGGCAACTGTAGCTAGTAACATTACAGTAAAATCACAATGGATTTGTTTCCACGAAGCAGCTGTCTGTAGCTGGCTGCCCAGAGTAAATGCAGTTTCTTTACCAAAGACTAACCCAAGATAGAACACTATACACGTCAGCTACCACAGCAAGTGAAATCACTGCAACACTTAACAAAGAGCTGCAGTCAGTTTCAGAATGAGTGGCAAGAAATAAGTTAGTCCTAAATATATATAAAAATAAACTATAAGCATTGTATTTGGGACAAACCATTCACTAAAACCCTAAACCTCAACTAAATCTTGTAATGGATAATGTGGTAATTGAGCAAGTTGACGAGACTAAACTGCTTGGAGTAACCCTGGATTGTACACTGTCATGGTCAAAAGATATTGATGCAACAGTAGCTAAGATGGGGAAAGGTCTGTCCATAATAAAGCTCTGCTCTGCCTTAACAATGCTATCAACAAGGCAGGTACTACAGGCCCTAGTTTTGTCACACCTGGACTAGTCGTGTGGTCAAAGAGGGACTTAGGAAAATTACAATTGGCCCAGAACAGGGCAGCTCGACTGGCCCTTAAATGTACACGGAGAGCTAACATTAATAATATGTCAATATCTCCTGGCTCAAAGTAGAGGAGAGATTGGCTTCATCACTACTTGTATTTCTGAGAATTATTAGCATGTTTAATGCACCAAGCTTTCTGTTTAAATTACTAGCACCCCTCTCAGACACCAGTGGCATAAAGTACTTAAGTAGAAATACTTTAAAGTACTACTTAAATCAAATCAAATTGTATTGGTCACATCCACATGGTTAGCAGATGTTAATGCGAAATGCTTGTGCTTCTAGTTCCGACTGTGCAGTAATATCTAACAAGTAATCTAACAATTTCACAACAACTACCTTATACACACACAAGTGTAAAGGAATGAATAAGAATATGTACATATAAGTACGATGGCCGTGCGGCATAGGCATGATGCAGTAGATGGTATAGAGTACAGTATATACATATGAGTTGAGTAATGTAGGGTATGTAAACATTGTATAAAGTGGCATTGTTTAAAGTGACTAGTGATACATGTATTACATCCAATTTTACCTTTTTAAAGTGGCTAGAGATTGAGTCAGTATATTGGCAGCAGCCACTCAATGTTAGGGATGGCTGTTTAACAGTCTGATGGCCTTGAGATAGAAGCTGTTTTTCAGTCTCTCGGTCCCAGCTTTGATGCACCTGTGCTGACCTCGCCTTCTGGATGATAGCAGGGTGAACAGGAAGTTGCTTGCATGGCTGCTGTCCTTGATGATCATTTTGGCCTTCCTGTGACATTGGGTGGTGTAGTTGTCCTGGAGGGCAGGTAGTTTGCCCCCGGTGATGCGTTGTGCAGACCTCACTACCCTCTGGAGAGCCTTACGGTTGTGGGCAGAGCAGTTGCCGTACCAGGCGGTGATACAGCCCGACAGGATGCTCTAGATGCTCTACATTTTAAAAACAATTCAATGGTGCCGTCTGCTTTGCTTAATGCCACCAGAGGTCTAGTCACAGTCCCCAAGTCCAGAACAGACAGTGGGAGGCACACAGTACTACATAGAGCCTTAACTATATAGAACTCCATTCCACGTCAAGTAACTCAGGCAATCAGTAAAATAAAATTGGAGGTGAGTGGAAATGCCAAACGGATGCATCAGATTCATACATCCAGTGAAACATATGGCTCATTGTTCTATCTGCCTCTTTACTTTACCTAGCTAGCACAACAGCTAGCTAGCGAATCATGCTAACAATTTAGGTAACGTTAGCAAGCTAGCTAAACATGTGTCTATGGGCTGTATGCGATTATGGAGAGTGAATTAAACTCTTTCTTTGACAGCTAGTTATCTAGCTGTGGCCATCTGGCTAGTATCAACAAGAACTTTCTACAACAATAGCAACATTAATGCAGCTAGCTAGCTAAGGTTGACTAGATCATAAAGCAACTCACACGGACATGCATTGCCACCTTCTGGTCTGGAGTATTTTAACAAGGCTGAGTGGCTGACGACTTCAAGGTCTTTGCTGTTTGAACACAAAAAAAGATTGACTGCAGACTCTCTGTTCAGGTGCTGAGTACTGTCGGAAGGCAAGCGTTTGACAATCCTACTGGTGTGTCTAAGGTATTAGTTGAACTGTCTGATAATGAGTTGAAGTTGCCAGGCAGCCAGCAGCTGGTACTGCCAGCAGGCTCAGCTAGCGTTAGCCTACTGGGAAATATCAGCCGTCCACCTTATAAAAAAATCACCCGGCATGGAAAATATTTGGAGATGCTTTATTTCAGCCAGCACTTAAAAGGCCAGAACTGGCAGAGAGAAGGAGCAAACTTTTTGCAGATTGTTGAGAAAGTGGTCCAAGTCACGAATGATGTCCTTGAATAGGTAAGTCCAAAATGTAGGGACACAGAAGTCCATAACTCGTCCAAGTGTGTGTCATGCTTTAATGCAAGACTGGATTGGATCATCTGTAAGAGTCTGTGAGCCTGGGGGCCATTTTAGGTTAACAAGGCCCGTCTTTTGTTGTTGGGGTTCTGTCACCAAAGCAACACATCAAGGCCATTTGCTTTGTCCCCTCAGACCATCATTTATATTCTCAGTTCTCGCTAAACTTAGCTGCATGTGAAACAGTGTTTATCCCAATCTAAGAAATATGGATAACTCTCTGCATGTTTCGGTGTCTTTGTCACTGTGATGTAAGCTGCGTAAGGGCCCCAAACACTACGTTGCAGCTAGCAACCCTGTAAACAATGTATGGAGCCAGGAATCACTGCATGCTCTCTGTGCTGTGCTGTGAGTTGATCAGAATGTGACTGTATGTGGCGTCTAGATCTGGGGGTAATGTTCGCAAAGAGAGGCAGGATGTCCAGGCAGTGACATGTGAAGTTTCTGTTTAATGGTGTTTGAACAACCCTCTCCATAGCGCTATACTGGAGCTCTGGGGGTCTGGTTAAACTGCTCGCCTTACTCCTTACTTTGACAGCGTTCACGAGAGAATCTTGTGATTTATTTGTGTGTTTTATCACTGTCCCCGCTTGTTTAAATCTCTGGCAGTGTACCTCATTTTTTTCCTCTGTTTGTGTGTTGGCTGCTTTCTTCTCTTCCTCCTTGGCTTCTTCCATCTTCCTTGGTTTACATATGCTGTGTGTCTCCTGCACCTCAAGCCCTGGGCTGCTCCGGCGTCTGTCAGATCGACTTTCACACAGAAGCGCTAAAAGTGGCCCTGTCACCTCTGAAGTCCGCCGTACAGATGTAATCTAAGGAGTCATGTACTGTACAAACTGCAAAGACTGACTCAGGTATGCTGGGATGTTCGAGCTGCCTGCCTGCCTGTCAGGCCTTGAAAATAAACGATTGTGAAAGTAAACAGTGGCAATGAGAAAAAAATATAAATCATTTTTGTCGGCTGTGCATAGTCTGAAGTGGGTGTCCTTCAGCTGGGAACTCATCCAGGCAGTGCGATAAAGAAAATATTTAGAAAACAAAAGTCCCAGTGAAATGTAACCTATCCCGCTAACGCTGCCTCATAAACAATGGAAAATGGCACAGATTGTTGCTGTCATCTTCTTTGGTCATCTTTGTTCACCGAGCGAATAGCGTTAACATTCCATGGCTGAGTCATCGTCAGGCCAGTGATGAAGTGGTGTCTGTTATTTTTGTAAATACAGAGCAGTTCTTCGTCTGAAATGTGATGTGGCATATGTTAGGATTAGGAAGTACTAGGTGAGCATGACCGCTAGGTTACAGTGAGCTCCAAAAGTATTGAGAGTGTGACATTTTTTTGTTGTTGTTTTGGCTCTGTACTCCAGCACTTTGGATTTGAAATGATACAATGGGGTTAAAGTGCATACCGTCAGCTTTAATTTGAGGGTATTTTCATCCATATCGGTCGGGTGAACCGTTTAGAAATTACAGCTCTTTTTGTACCCCCCCCCCCCTTATTTTAAGACAACTGAACTTGTTTATTAAAAGTTTAGTGTTTGGTCCCATATTCTTAGCATGCAATGACTACATCAAGCTTGTGGCTCTACAAACTTGTTGGATGCATTTGTTGTTTGTTTTGGTTGTGTTTCAGATTATTTTGTGCCCAATAGAAATTGTAAATAATGTATTGTGACATTTTGGAGTCAATTTTATTGTTAATAAGAATATAATATATTTCTAAACACTTCTATTAATTTGGATGTTACCATGATTACGGATAGTCCTGAATGAATCGTGAATAATGATGAGTGAGAAAGTTACAGAAGCACAAATATCCTGCCCCCAAATATCCCCTATTGAAATTTTGTCTTGGGGGTACGATATTTGTGCGTCCATCTTTCTCACTCATCATTATTCACAATTCATTCAGTACTATCCGTAATCATGATAGCATCCACATTAATGTAAAAGTGTTTGGAAACGTATTCTAAAATGGGGGGGGGGGGGGGGGGACTATGCACAAAAAGTCCTGTAATTTTTAAACGGTTCACCCAATATGGATGAAAATATCCTCAAATGAAAGCTGACTTTAACCTCATAGTCATTGTATCATTTTAAATCCATAGTGCTGGAGTACAGAGCCAAAACAAAATCTCTTTTTTTTTTTACAGTACCAATACTTTCAGAGCTCACTGTATATCTCCTTTTCCGTCTTTGTGTGTGTGTGACTCCTCCCTGAATGTATTGAGAGTGGTATTATTTATTATCATTACATGTAGCTAGCTACCTGTAGTTTAAAGATGTCTGCCAGGCTCAAGTGATCCATGAACTATGCCTATACACACGCTATTAGGGTGACCATGTCAGTTTTCCTATTTTGTTGCCTTACAACCTGGAATTAAACTTGATTTTTGGGGGGTTTGTATCATTTGATTTACACAACATCCCTACAACTTTGAAGATGCAAAATATTTTTTATTGTGAAACAAACAAGAAATAGGACAAAAAAACAGAAAACTTGAGCGTGCATAGCTATTCACCCCCCCAAAGTCAATACTTTGTAGAGCCACCTTTGGTAGCAATTACAGCTGCAATTTTCTTGGGGTATGTCTCTATAAACTTGGCACACCTAGCCTCAAGGCATAACTGCTACAGCTCCTTCAAGTTGGATGGGTTCCGCTGGTGTACAGCAATCTTTAAGCCATACCATAGATTCTCAATTGGATTGAGGTCTAGGCTTTGACTAGGCTATTCCAAAACATTTAAACGTTTCCTTTTAAACCACTCGAGTGTTGCTTTAGCAGTATGCTTAGGGTCATTGTCCTGCTGGAAGGTGAACCTCCGACCCAGTCTTAAATCTCTGGAAGACTGAAACAGGTTTCCCTCAATAATTTCCCTATATTTAGCGCCATCCATCATTCCTTAAATTCTGAGCAGTTTCCCAGTCCCTGCTGATGTAAATGATGCTACCACCACCATGCTTCACTGTGGGGATTGTATTCTCGGGGAGATGAGAGGTGTTGAATTTGCGCCAGACATAGTGTTTTCCTTGATGGCCAAAAAGCTACATTTTAGTCTCATCTGACCAGAATACCTTCTTCCATATGTTTGGGAGTCTCCCACATGCCTTTTGGCGAACACCAAACGTGTTTGCACATTTTTTTTCTTTAAGCAATGGCTTTTTTCTGGCCTTTCTTCCATAAAGCCCAGCTCTGTGGAGTGTACGGCTTAAAGTGGTCCTATGGACAGATGCTCCAATCTCCACTGTGGAGCTTTGCAGCTCCTTCAGGGTTATCTTTGGTCTCTTTGTTGCCTCTCTGATTAATGACCTCCTTGGCAGGTTTGGAGAGCTCCTTGGTCTTCATGGTGCCACTTGCTTGGTGGTGCCCCTTGCTTAGTGGTGTTGCAGACTCTGGGGCCTTTCAGAACAGGTGTATGTATATATACTGAGATCATGTGACAGATCATGTGACACTTAGATTGCACACAGGTGGACTGTTTTTAACTAATTATGTGACTTCTGACGGTAATTGGTTGCACCAGATCTTATTTCGGGGCTTCATAGCAAAGGGTGTGAATAGATATGCACCCACCACTTTTCAGTTTTACATTTAAAAAATATATATTTAAAAAAAAAAATGTTAATTTCACTTCATCAATTTGGACTATTTTGTGTCTGTCCATTACCTGAAATCCAAATAAAAATCAATTTAAATGACAGGTTATTATGCAATGAAAAACGCCAAGGGGGGTGAATTATTTTGCAAGGCACTGAATGTGTTGCATCCAGACCCTTGTGGAGGAGATGAAAGGAAGGCAGAAAGAGAATATTTGATTCCTCAGACTCGTGATTGAGTTACAAACCTCCCTATTTGATCTGTCACAAGTGGAAATGAAGTGTCTTTCCAACAGGAAAACACACAGGACTGGGAAGAGGGAAGAGCTTGAATGTGCTGGAAAAAAAGGGAGGACTGCGGTAGGAGGGGAAGGAGGGAGCAATGGGCCACGTTCCACCCTGGAAACCACCAATATCCCGATAAGAGCCTTAGAAAAGCATTGCATCAGCTGCAGTAAAGTCTCAAATGTCTTTTCATTTGTGTGTGATCTGGAAATATTTGTGATGGTAGCCATCATTCAATGGCCTGTGCAGATCTGTGTAGTTACATAAATCAGTGAACATTCCAACGAGAACATGATAACTTTAAAATGTCTGCTATGTTAATTGCAGATCTCACATTACTTGTAAACTGTTCCGTGTAATATGGTCATGTAAGTGCTTGAGGAAGGAATGTTCTCATCAGTTCTGTCCACATTCGTCCTAATACAACGTAAAGGAAAGACATTATAATGTTCTATCAAATGAAATGGCAGCTTACATAAACACATTGCATTCAGAAAGTATTCAGACCCCTTCACTTTTTCCACATTTGGAAATGTGTAACACGTTATGTTACAGCCTTATTCAAAAATGTATTAAATTCATATTTTTTTCTCGTCCGTTTACACAAAATACCACATAATGACAAAGCAAAAACAGGTTTTTATATATTTTTTGCAAATGTATAAAGAAGCAAAAACAAAATATCTTATTTACATAAGTATTCAAACCGTTTGCAAGAGCCTCAAAATTGAGCTCAGGTGCATCCTGTTTCCATTGATCATCCTGGTGATGTTTCTACAACTTGAGGTCACATAGTTGACAATACATGTCAGAGCAAAACCAAGCCATGAGGTCGAAGGAATTTTCCATAGAGATCCGAGACAGGATTGTGTCGAGGCACAGATCTGGGGAAAGGTCCCAAAAAATGTCTGTAGCTTTGAAGGTCTGCAAAAACACAGTGGCCTCCATCATTCTTAAATGGAAGAAGTTTGGAACCACCAAGACTCTTCCTAGAGCTAGCCAAACTGAGCAATCGGGGGAGAAGGGCCTTGGTCAGGGAGGTGACCAAGAACCCAATGTCCACTCTGAGAGAGCTCCAGAATTCCTCTGTGGAGATGGGAGAACCTTCCAGAAAGACAACCATCTCTGCAGCACTCCACCAATAAGGCCTTTATGGTAGAGTGGCCAAACGGAAGCCACTTTTCAGTAAAAGGCACGTGATTGCCCGCTTGGAGTTTGCCAAAAAGCACCTAAAGGTCTCTCAGGCCATGAGAAAGAAGATTCGTTACGGTGAAGCATGGTGGTGGCAAGATGAACAGAGCATAGTACAGAGAGATTCTTGAGGAAAAACCTGCTCCAGAGAACTCAGGACCTCAGACTGGGGTGAAGGTTCACCTTCCAACAGGACAATGACCTTTCCACTAGATGTTGGAACATTACTGCGGGGACTTGCTTCCATTCAGCCACAAGAGCATTAGCGAGGTCAAGCACTGATGTTGGGCGATTAGGCCTGGCTCGCAGTTGGCCTTCCAATTCATCCCAAAGGTGTTCGATAGGTTTAAGGTCTGGGCTCTACGCAGGCCAGTGAAGTTCTTTCACACCGATCTCGACAAACCATTTGTGTATGGACCTTGCTTTGTGCACGGAGGCATTGTCATGCTGAAACAGGATAGGGCCTTCCCCAAACTGTTGCCTCAAGTTGGAAGCACAGAATTGTCTAGAATGTCATTGTATGTTGTAGCGTTAAGATTTCTTTCACTTGAAATAAGGGGCCTGGCCCGAACCACGAAAAACAGCTCCGTTATTTCTCCCCCACCAAACTTTACAGTTGACACTTCACTCAGGCAGGTAGCGTTCTCCTGGTATCTGCCAAACCCAGATGTGTCAGTCAGCCAGATGTTGAAGCATGTTTCATCACTCCAGAGAACGCGTTTCCACTGAAACCCTTTTCATGAAGCTCCCGACTAAGAGTTCTTGTGCTGACGTTGCTTCCAGAGGCAGTTTGGAACTCAGTAGTTAGTGTTGCAACCAAGGACAGATGATTTTTACCCGCTAGCAGCAGTGGGCAATTCCAGTCCCCGAGGGCCGGATTGGTGTCAAAATTTTGCCTAAGCCCCAGCTAACACACCAGATTCCAATAATCGCCTAATCATGATCTTCAGTTTAGAATGCAATTTGATTAATCAGCTGTGTTTGTTATGGATGGAGAAAAAGTGTCACTTCATGGCTGAGCCGTTGTTGCTCCTAGACGTTTCCACTTCACAATAACAGCACTTACTGTTGACTGGGGCAGCTCTAGCAGAGTAGAAATTTGACGAACTGTTGGAAAGGTGACATCCTACTGTATGACGATGCTACGTTGAAGGTCACTGAGCCCTTCAGTAAGGCCATTCTACTGCCAATGTCTATGGAGATTGCATGTCTGTGTGCTCAATTTTATACACCTTTCGGGCTGAAACGGCCGAATCCACTAATTTGAAGGCGTGTTCACATACTTTTGTATATATAGTGTAGTTCTGAGCATGAGAGGAGTAACTCAATGAAGATTCCGAACATGGTTTAGAGGCTTTGAGAAGGAAGTGGAGCATACCTGCTGTGGCCTGGTCTTCCATCTGCTGTGGAAGACCAGGCGACTTCAGCTTCAAGGAAAATAACAGGAGATTACAGCAGGAAGCACATTGTGAAGCAAAGTGTTAGATGGAGAAAAGAGAGATCGTTTATGTGTTTTTGTAAAAATTCTTCTCCCATGGATTTGAAGGGGCTTTGGGGGCCTTTTCGTTACGTGTCACCCGATATGTCATTTGTGCAACATAATGTTCCTGGGCCAAAATAAATGTATTTTCTTGTCCGGTCGGTCGATGCATCAATAAAGTGCTCTTGTAAGTGATTTCGCCCGAGGTAAAGTAAAACACTCTGTCAGCTTCTGTGCCAGACTAGTTGGTTCAGTGGTTTAAAGGCCTTGAGTGGGTGGGGTGGCCTGGGGGTGGGCATTGTGAGGCCCTGAACACCTGCTGTTTGGATTGCCACCTTATCCCTCACACAAATGAAAACATACAATGGGCAGCAGGGTGCACAAAAGCCGCTTGTCGATTGCTGACCCCTACCAGATCACAGCGTTCTAAAAGCCTGTTTAATTGACTTCTTTGAGTAGCGATGCCTGATTATATTCCCTGGTGAAACATGTTTTCCACGATGTAACAGTTACTGGGAACAGTGAAGGATAGAGATAAGAGAGGAGAGATTGTAGTGCGAGGGAGGAAGAACGCTGGGTTAGAGAAGGGGAGCGAGATAGTGTTGTGTGGGACCGAGAGGCAGGGAGAGAAGGGGGGAGTGAGGGACAGAGAGTTGAGGGTCAGAATGAGAAGTTGAAAGAGTTAGAGTAAGGGACAGGAGGGCGATAGAAAAAGTAGCGAGAGTGAGAGATGGAACAGACAGCGAGTGAGAGAGTGTGAGAGAGAGCAGAGAGAGGGGGAGAGAGGAGAGCAGAGAGAGGGTGAGAGAGTAGAGCAGAGAGAGGTTGAGGGAAGAGCAGGGAGAGTGTGAGAGAGAAGAGCAGAGAGAGTGTGAGAGAGAAGAGCAGAGGGTGAGAGAGGAGAGCAGAGAGAGGGTGAGCGAAGAGCAGGGAGAGTGTGAGAGAGAAGAGCAGAGAGCGAGCAGAGAGAGGGTGAGAGAGAAGAGCAGAGGGTGAGAGTGAGGAATGGGAATGGGAGGGTGACTTCACCAGCAGTCAGGCCCCTGTCCTCTCTAAGGCCACAATATGGCTCCCATTAGAGCTCTTTATGTGCAGAGCTGGGGAAGTCTTTTGAAATCCAATATGCCTTTAAATCAGATTTATAAATGTTTATTTATATTATGAGAAACATACACTGAGCCCCACGTCAGGAGAACCGTGTGTGTGTGTGTGTGTGTGCGTGTGCGTGTGCGTGTTAGCGATGGGGTAGAAGAGCGAAACAGTTACATATCGCAATATTCTTTTTGGAAAATATATCGATATTTGACTTCAAATATTGATTTAGAAAATGTTTTAAATAGTACTGTAGGTAGCGTTACCTAGCGCTAGTCAGGTGTACCTGCGGCAAAACACTTTGTAATCGTATAGCTTGTTCTCCATCTTCTTTTTAAGTAGTGAGCCAACATATTTCCCTGACTGATCAAAACTCATTTCCTCACGCTCTCTCTTGTCTCTCTGCAGTAGACATATAGTGAGCAATATGTTTGGAACATCAAATCACAATAAAATCGCAGTATGAATTCGCAATACATATAGAATTGTGAGAATCGCGAGAATCGCAGCACATATCGTATCGGCATCTAAGTATCGTGATAATATCGTATTGTGAGGTTCCTGGCCATTTCCAGCCCTAGTGTGTGCGTGTGAGAGTGTGTGTGTGTGTGTGTGTGTCTGTGTGTGCTTACGTGTGCTCATGCAAGAGTGTGTGTAAGGGTGTGTGTGTATTTAATGTGTGTGTTTTTCTTCCCTAATTCTTCCTTTGTGTCGTACATTCTGAGAAGTAGTTCAATCGGAGTAACAGTCTGCAAGCAAGATAAGCTTTTGGCTCCAGAGAGAAAAATGTATCAAATCAGAAGTAACATCAATGTATATTTGTTCGAGGCCTTTGTCATTCTCCAGTCTTGTCCTACATTCATGCTGTCAGTACGGACTGTATACAATACACACTGACATCGTTACAGGCAGGCCTATGATCCCCACACAATGGTATGTGGATTTCCATGAGTGAGCAAACACACACGCACACACGCACACACACACACACACACACACACACACGCACACACACACACACACACACACACACACACACACACACACACACACACACACACACACACACACACACACACACACACACACACACACACACAGGTGAGCACTCTAGCATCTTACCTGTTGGCGCCAGTGTGTTTGAGATATGAGCAGAGTGTGGGGCCACTCAGAGAGTCCTGGATGGCTCCTCTTTGCCCAGTAAGGTAGTCAGGTACAAAGTCTCTGGGATGAAAGGACTTGGCCCCCGGTGTCTTAGGTAGGGGCCACAAGGCAGAGAGAGACTGAAGAGAAGGTGCTCTTCTCCACACCTCAGGGGCAATCTTTCACAGCGTGAAGGACACCCAGCACACCACTTCACAGCCACCGTGCCCCGCCATTATCTCCACAGAGCAGAGCAGTGTGCTGCTTGGGCCGCGGCCAGGGAACCTCTGCATTACCATCCCATGTTCACAAGCGTGGATAGAGAACTGATAGACTGACCCTGATTATGATGATGTGTGATTATCGTTCTAACATATCTCTCTCTCTCTCTCTCTCTCTCCTTTCAGGGACTTGGACAGGAATAACATCACCAGGATCACTAAAGTTGACTTTTCTGGCATCAAGAACCTGCGAGTTCTGTAAGCATTCTCTCCGTCCTTCACAAATAAGCATGATAATAAGACCAAATTTGATATAACGTTGATATACACTGAAGGTACAAAACATGAATAACACCTTCCTAATTTTGAGTTGCACCCCCCACCCCCCCAATGTTGACTCCAATGCATCCCACAGTTGTGACAAGTTGACTGGATGTCCTTTAGGTGGTGGACCATTCTTGATACACACGGGAAACTTTTGAGGGTGAAAAACCTATTACCATGCCCCGTTCAAAGGCACTTAAATCTTTTGTCTTGCACATTCACCGTCTGAATGACGCTCAATCCATGTCTCAATTGCCTCAAGGTTAAAAAATCCATGTCTCAATTGTCTCAAGGTTTAAAAATCCATGTCTCAATTGTCTCAAGGTTTAAAAATCCATGTCTCAATTGTTTCAAGGTTTAAAAATCCATGTCTCAATTGTCTCAAGGTTTAAAAATCCATGTCTCAATTGTCTCAAGGTTTAAAAATCCATGTCTCAATTGTCTCAAGGTTTAAAAATCCATGTCTCAATTGTCTCAAGGTTTAAAAATCCATGTCCCAATTGTCTCAAGGTTTAAAAATCCATGTCTCAATTGTCTCAAGGTTTAAAAATCCATGTCTCAATTGTCTCAAGGTTTAAAAATCCATGTCTCAATTGTCTCAAGGTTTAAAAATCCATGTCTCAATTGTCTCAAGGTTTAAAAATCCATGTCTCAATTGTCTCAAGGTTTAAAAATCCATGTCTCAATTGTCTCAAGGTTTAAAAATCCATGTCTCAATTGTCTCAAGGTTTAAAAATCCATGTCCCAATTGTCTCAAGGTTTAAAAATCCATGTCTCAATTGTCTCAAGGTTTAAAAATCCATGTCTCAATTGTCTCAAGGTTTAAAAATCCATGTCTCAATTGTCTCAAGGTTTAAAAATCCATGTCTCAATTGTCTCAAGGTTTAAAAATCCATGTCTCAATTGTCTCAAGGGTTAAAAATCCATGTCTCAATTGTCTCAAGGTTTAAAAATCCATGTCTCAATTGTCTCACTGCATAAAAATCCTAACTAAATTTGGACTTAGGTTGCTAAATTTGGACCCAGGTTGCTAAATTTGGACCCATGTTGCTTTGTTTAATGCATTTGTGTCATTAAGGGAGAAACATTGGTTATAGTCATTAGGAAAGAAACAGGTTATAGTGATTAAGTAAGCCATTTTGAATTTACTATGTTTATGTTTAACCTATAAGTAGCTGTCTAAAATCCCACGATTACGAGCCATTGGAAATAACTAAGCAAATGGAAATGTGGAATCATGGGAGCAAAATGTCATAATTGCACAATATTTACAAGGTTAAAAAGCATAGCGTTGGTACGTTTTACCTGGTTAATGACATGCAGTAAAACCCAACTGTAGTATAACTTCCCTCCAACTCCTCTCACGGCTATCACAATGATGATACACAAAGGAAAGTATTTGACACTCATCGGTTTGGAGTTGCACCAATTGACTCGACGGGCTCCTTCCTCCCCTCTCTTGCCCGAAGAGAGAGCTTGAGCACGTGTGACCGCGTGCTGAGCTAATGACTGTAATCTAACGACGTCTTGGTGCTGTTTACCTCCTGAACAAGGGCGTGTAAAAGGATGGCGTGGAGACAAAAATAACCGGCAATCGAAAGCGCCCAAGGAGTGGTAATAAGCAGGGTCTGTCCTGCAGTACTGTCAGCCGGGTCGGCTACCTTTTTCTTTATGTGGCTCATTATTAACAGCAGTCAGCCAGTGACATTTCCCTACTCCAAACCATGTGGATGTAGAAGTCTTGGGAACGACATCTGAGTACACACACACACCCACACACATACATTTAAGGGATTCCCTTGGTCCCTTCGTTTTGGGCTGATGAGCACATTACTGTAGGTCCTTTTTCACTGCTGGCTTGCCCCTCATGATAGTGTAGTTGCTGGCCTATGTCCCATATGGATAATGGACCACATAAACTATATGAAAACAATACTATTATACTACACGATACACACAACCCCATCTGGTGGGTTCAGAGAATATTTACTTAAATGTCGATAAATAAACCAGCGAGAGTTTGATCCCTCGTTTGTGGGAACCGGATTTATATATCAGATCATCATCCAAGGTATAGGATTCGTCTTTTATCAACCAAATAAGGCAATTATTTTGGGCTAAACATTTTGGTCTTTGCATAACTAGCTCCATCTGAGACCAATCCACGGGTATTAGAGCTGCTGGCTTTTGGCTAGGCCAATGGGTTAGTCTGGAAACCTGCGGTATTCTTCACAAATTGCCTCTGAATATTTCTCTTATGATGAGGCCAACTGTGTCATCTCCCCCTGACAAACGGATATGACAAAAACATGTATTAATAGCAGTAAAGCAGTCACATGTATAAACATTTGCTTAAAAGACAATTTATAACCGAGAGCCTCCTGCCAAAAGACCGGAATTCCACATGAGAAGCAGAGAATGTTTTCTGTCTCGCGTTTCCACTTTCTGCTTATGGCCTTGGTTGTATCAAGCCGCCATGAGTATCAGTCACTCTGCGATTCATGTGCTTCTCAGATATGTCACTCCAGATTGGCCCTAATATCCAGAGACACAAATATAAACAGCATATCCATGGAGATGGAGATGTTCTGCCTTTGTAAGGCATCTGGAAAACCTTAGGGATCCTGAAACATGACATGATGTTCCCAGAGCAGAGGGTAGACACTCGACAGGCTAAAGTAAGGAATACCCATTTAGACCTCAAAGGAAAACCCTGCAGTTATAGTACATGGTCTTGTTTCTAAAAGGAGTACATGGTCTTGTTTCTAAAAGGAGTACATTGTATTGCTTTGAAAAGGAGTACATGATCTTGTTTCTAAAAGGAGTACATGGTCTTGTTTCTAAAAGGAGTACATGGTCTTGTTTCTAAAAGGAGTACATGGTCTTGTTTCTAAAAGGAGTACATTGTATTGCTTTGAAAAGGAGTACATGATCTTGTTTCTAAAAGGAGTACATGGTCTTGTTTCTAAAAGGAGTACATGGTCTTGTTTCTAAAAGGAGTACACTGTGTTGCTTTGAAAAGGAGTACATGGTCTTGCTTCTAAAAGGAGTACACTGTGTTGCTTTGAAAAGGAGTACATGTTCTTGCTTCTAAAAGGAGTTCTGTAGCTTTACCCCATGTTGCGTTTAACCCATGATCTATAATGTTGTCACCCTCTTTTCTGTCAGGCACCTAGAGGACAACCAGATCACAGTGATTGAGAGGGGGGCGTTCCAGGACCTCAAACAGCTAGAGAGACTGTAAGTATCCCTAGACGACCTAACTTCCCTACCCAGCAGCCACTGCAGCAGACTGACACCCTCTAGAAACTTTTCACCCCTAATACCACGTTTGGGTATTTACACTGTTTCTGTGTGCTTAAGTGTGCGTGTTTGTTTTGTCTGTGTGCGTTGCGTGTGTGTGTGTGTGTGTATACCATATATGCACTCTCAGAAGCACTCAAAACGGCATATTTAGGTAAGGACGATATAGATTACCTACATTTAAAAATCAAGGTGGGTGACTCTCTTACCTGCTCCTTGACACGGTTGAAGCATACCTCCACATCACTCCTGAGTGTGAACATTAACACTCTGACGTGAAACTGACTACTCGGTCAAAACAACATGGAGGGAACTGCTTCTGATGTCCAAGTGAATAACCTAGACATTTGGCTTGCTGACCTTGTCTGTGTCATTGGGTTTGTTTCGGTCTGGAAGTAGCTGGCTCACCACACACTGGTAACTAAACCAAACCCATGCATGTCAGGCTTGCCAGCCATGACGATGGTCCAAGTCCGCCTGTCGAATGTGCGTCAGTACCTGGGCAGACCATCTCCCAGATCTCCTAGCCAAGTCCCCTTTCTGTCACAGCCTCTTCCTATCCTGCCAGGAACTCACTCTGCCTGGATGTTATTCTGCCGGCCCATCCGCTTTTCACACCGCTCTGGAATTTTGCAGTATTCTGCCATTCCTGCCCCCGTCATCCCCTTCTGACCCTGGTATGGGTCTGGATACGGCTGGGAAGGAACCAGGGTCTGAGTGAAGGGTCCTATGTCCGCAGACTACGCACTGACACTCCTGCCCTGTTGACTGAAGCCCATGTGTGACTTGGGCGGTCAGGGTGCTGTTTGTATGGCACGGGCGCGCAGTGCACACATAGACCTCTCGCTTTATGACCCTGGCTCTGGGACAGGTGGGCGTTAGTACCGCGGTGTAACGTGACAGGGATCACACTGACAGAGATCGTAGACAGGGCCATGGGAACATATCTCCAGTCATGTTGTCTCTCTCTCTCTGAGGGAAATGTATGTCAGTAGAGTAAAGTAATGGGGTGAGGGAGTTGACCTTTGCTGAAATGGAGCTAAGGAATCAGTGGAGGAAAGTATCAAAACAGATCTGATTTAGTTCGATTAGATCAAAGTCAGTGCTGTCAAGTGGTACATCAAATGTGTCTTATAGGAGTATTCCAGGCTTGACAACGTATGTGACAGTTGATCTTCTCCCTAATGTTGTGTTCCTCATTGAGGTCAGGTCAGAGATTGAGGCCTTTGCTTTGAGCTATAATGATTTGTGGCGTAACAGCGTGGAAAGTAGATATGCTAGCTGGCTAGGTGTTAGGTAAGCCTTTAGTCTCTCCATCCGGCTGTGCAGGCCAGGGATGGATGAGGACAGAGGGAGACAGAGGGAGAGTGATCAAGCTCTGAGGGCTTCTTTCATGACATCCTGAGAACCTCCCCCGTCTTCCTCCACATACCTCAGCTGTGCCCTGTGACCCCCTGTCTCAGAGAAAGGCTTTGGTGCCATGATAAGGCCTAGCATCCTGAACCCCATCCCCCCCACCCATGTTAGCCTGTAGAGGCTCACCACAGTGATAATGGCCTTTAAAGGCTTCAGATGACTTCAGAGCCTGATAACCTATGCCCGTCTTCATAGGAAGTCACCCGCTTTAGCCCATCTGTGAACTCTTGACCCGGGGCGCTGCCATTGGCTTATCCCAGTCTTCCTGTTCCGCGAACAAAGGGTCATCCCACTTCGGAGGTTCTAATCTGATTGATTGATTGGAGCGTCTGTGTTTCGTTTATATTTCGCCGGCCTTCTCATCGATCTCTGTTCCCTGCTGTACCACAACACAATGGCGCTTGATGTTGCCGTATGTTTCAGCCCTCAAATGTTCCCTAAGTCTGTCTCGCTGTGTCTCTCTCACACTACACTACACACCAACACAGCCCAAACTGTACTCTATTCATTTCACATAGTCAAATGTCTGAATGCCTCATCAAACAGCGCTTATTTGACCAGACTGATGCTTTCGCCCTTCCCTTGCGCTCTCTCTCCTCTCACCCTCTCTCTCTCTCTCTCTCTCTCTCTCTCTCTCTCCCTCTCTCTCTCTCTCTCTCTCTCTCTCCCTCTCTCTCCCTCTCTCTCCTCTCCCCCTCTCTCTCGCTCTCTCTCTCCTCTCCCCCTCTCTCTCTCTCTCTCCCTCTCCACCTCTCTCTCTCTCTCTCTCTCTCTCTCTCCCTCTCTCTCTCTCTCCTCTCCCCCTCTCTCTCTTCTCTCCCCCTCTCTCTCCCTCTCTCTCTCTCTCCAGGCGTCTGAACCGGAACAAGCTGCAGGTTCTCCCAGAGCTGCTGTTCCAGTCCACACCCAAGCTTGGCCGCCTGTAAGTCACAACGCTACTTCTCTTTTGATATCTGATCGCCGGGAAACAAAGTCAACTTCCCCACTGTTTTAATTTCAATCATTGTCTCGGACGGGGGTTTCCGCTCAAATATTTAGCTTCCCATACAGTTTGAAGAGGAGAGGAGGTTTGCGGTCAGTGCAGGGACAGTCATCGTGTTATTATTCTTTAACCCCCCCAGATGTTGGGCTTTTATTTGGGTTGCGGATCCCTGCTAGGTGTAAGGTGACACAGCCCGGCTCTGTACTCCTGTCCTTGAGGTGAAGGTGTGCTAGGGGGAATGTTTTCCTGGGACCGGAGGGGGTAACAGCAGAATTTTTATTCCCGAATATCCATTTCGCCGAGCCCTTTGAATGCCTGGCCTGGTCACACCGCAGCCGTTAGCTTTGCTGTCAGGGAGGACTAGAGCCGGTCCTCAGAGAAACACTCGTACTCAGGTTCGCCCTGTGTGGAACCGACAACCGGCCCTGAACTTTACTAGTGTTTACTTTGGGGCAGCGTTGGGGCTCTATTAACTTGGGTTTAGTGTATTTTTATTTTTTTGCTCTACTGTGAAATGTTTCCATTAGGAAAACAGAGAGATTGGAACTCTCTCAAATAATACGTTAATCTCTTTCAAAATTGTCTTTGTTCCCTTCATTGTTTTGGAGATTACTCCAGAGATGAATTCACAGCCTATTTGTTCACACTGTGCGGCTCCATGTAGCGGTGAAGACTTGATCCGCGTTTGACGACAGCAGTCATGGCTCTGTTTAAAGAAACGAGACTCTCCGCTGCCAATTCAACAGCAGTTTGTGTTTCTCCTCCGGGCTATCGATGCTGTCTCAGAAACACTTGTTGAGAATGACAGTTTAATTTCCTCTCCTCCCTATGCTGCTCCAACATAAAAGCATTATTGGCAATGAATTTAGGATTTTTTTTGTATTTATTTATCAGAGGTTAATAAGGCATTCTTTACAATCCCAGACAGTTTCTAAGGAGTGGAAAGAATGGACAAAGCGAATACTGTAAATCTCTCTGTTTCTTATCCTTTTCCCATCAGCAAATGTAAATTATAGTGTCTGAAGTTTCCCCCGAAGTTGGTTTGAGTTCTTTATCCGATGACGTTTTGCTATGTCTAAACTATCCTGTAATGAAGGCTCTCCTAATCTGGTCGGAGAGAGAGGTGGTTTACGAGGGGTTCATGACCTCTCCCTGTCATACTTGGTTATTATCTGTTATGGTAGTGTGATATGAATTGCCTAACCCCTAACCCTGGTATTAAAGACCCTGCTCGCGCCGGCCAGGCTGAGGCAGCTGTAGAAAGCATACGCAGCGCATCACAGTCCAACAGGTTTATTTGATGTGAGTCTTGCCCTTCGCACTAGCCAGCGTTCCAGGAAACATTCTGCTGCTTTGGGTCAGGTCAGAGAAAGGTAATGGTTGCATCCATTAACTTAGCTGCAAGAGTCAAGACCGAGGGAGAGGAAGTGAAAAGAAAAGAAACATGGTCTGTCCCGTCGGTCCGGGGGACTTTGATGTGAATGTGCCATCATGCAAACAAATGCATAATAGATGAGCTGGAGACAGGGGTGACCGAGCAGACTGCCTCACAGCTACATCCACAGGCAGGCTCAGGTATTGGCTGATGGGGCCATGGACAGTGAGGGTTGTGGTGGTGGTGGTGGGGTAGGAGGGCTGGAGCCTGGTGCCCCAGAGTTGGTGGAGGTTAGGGTTGGGGGTGGGAGGCTAGCCTGGGCCTGGCCTGGGTCGGTGGGATGGATCATGGATGATCATGATGGAGCCGCTGGGCTGCTGGCTGGGGCGTTTGTGGTCAGCGCTCCCTGTGCAGGCCCACTCTGCTTGGAAGGAATGCGGTTAGAGTTACAGGGCTGAGACTGCAGCTCCTCTCTCTCTCTCTCTGCAGAGCACTGTCTTTTTTTAAAAAATTTTTTATTTAACCTTTATTTAACCAGGTAGGCTAGTTGAGAACAAGTTCTCATTTACAACTGCGACCTGGCCAAGATAAGGCATAGCAGTGTGAACAGACAACACAGAGTTACACATGGAGTAAACAATTAACAAGTCAATAACACAGTAGAAAAAAGGGGAGTCTATATATACATTGTGTGCAAAAGGCATGAGAAGGTAGGCAAATAATTACAATTATGCAGATTAACACTGGAGTGATAAATGATCAGATGGTTATGTACAGGTAGAGATATTGGTGTGCAAAAGAGCAGAAAAATAAAAATAAATAAATAAAAACAGTATGGGGATGAGGTAGGTGAAAATGGGTGGGCTATTTACCAATAGACTATGTACAGCTGCAGCGATCGGTTAGCTGCTCAGATAGCAGATGTTTGAAGTTGGTGAGGGAGATAAAAGTCTCCAACTTCAGCGATTTTTGCAATTCGTTCCAGTCACAGGCAGCAGAGAACTGGAACGAAAGGCGGCCAAATGAGGTGTTGGCTTTAGGGATGATCAGTGAGATACACCTGCTGGAGCGCGTGCTACGGGTGGGTTTTGCCATCGTAACCAGTGAACTGAGATAAGGCGGAGCTTTACCTAGCATGGACTTGTAGATGACCTGGAGCCAGTGGGTCTGGCGACGAATATGTAGCGAGGGCCAGCCGACTAGAGCATACAAGTCGCAGTGGTGGGTGGTATAAGGTGCTTTAGTGACAAAACGGATGGCACTGTGATAAACTGCATCCAGTTTGCTGAGTAGAGTGTTGGAAGCAATTTTGTAGATGACGTCGCCGAAGTCGAGGATCGGTAGGATAGTCAGTTTTACTAGGGTAAGTTTGGCGGCGTGAGTGAAGGAGGCTTTGTTGCGGAATAGAAAGCCGACTCTTGATTTGATTTTCGATTGGAGATGTTTGATATGGGTCTGGAAGGAGAGTTTAGAGTCTAGCCAGACACCTAGGTACTTATAGATGTCCACATATTCAAGGTCGGAACCATCCAGGGTGGTGATGCTGGTCAGGCGTGCGGGTGCAGGCAGCGAACGGTTGAAAAGCATGCATTTGGTTTTACTAGCGTTTAAGAGCAGTTGGAGGCCACCGAAGGAGTGCTGTATGGCATTGAAGCTCGTTTGGAGGTTAGATAGCACAGTGTCCAAGGACGGGCCGGAAGTATATAGAATGGTGTCGTCTGCGTAGAGGTGGATCAGGGAATCGCCCGCAGCATGAGAAACATCATTGATATATACAGAGAAAAGAGTCGGCCCGAGAATTGAACCCTGTGGCACCCCCATAGAGACTGCCAGAGGACCGGACAGCATGCCCTCCGATTTGACACACTGAACTCTGTCTGCAAAGTAATTGGTAAACCAGGCAAGGCAGTCATCCGAAAAACCGAGGCTACTGAGTCTGCCGATAAGAATACGGTGATTGACAGAGTCGAAAGCCTTGGCAAGGTCTATGAAGACGGCTGCACAGTACTGTCTTTTATCGATGGCGGTTATGATATCGTTTAGTACCTTGAGCGTGGCTGAGGTACACCCGTGACCGGCTCGGAAACCAGATTGCACAGCGGAGAAGGTACGGTGGGATTCAAGATGGTCAGTGACCTGTTTGTTGACTTGGCTTTCGAAGACCTTAGATAGGCAGGGCAGGATGGATATAGGTCTGTAACAGTTTGGGTCCAGGGTGTCGCCCCCTTTGAAGAGGGGGATGACTGCGGCAGCTTTCCAATCCTTGGGGATCTCAGACGATATGAGAGAGAGGTTGAACAGGCTGGTAATAGGGGTTGCGACAATGGCGGCGGATAGTTTCAGGAATAGAGGGTCCAGATTGTCCAGCCCAGCTGATTTGTACGGGTCCAGGTTTTGCAGCTCTTTCAGGACATCTGCTATCTGGATTTGGGTAAAGGAGAACCTGGAGAGGCTTGGGCGAGTAGCTGCGGGGGGGGGGGGGGGGCTGTTGTCCGAGGTTGGAGTAGCCAGGCGGAAGGCATGGCCAGCCGTTGAGAAATGCTTGTTGAAGTTTTCGATAATCATGGATTTATCGGTGGTGACCATGTTACCTAGTCTCAGTGCAGTGGGCAGCTGGGAGGAGGTGCTCTTGTTCTCCATGGACTTCACAGTGTCCCAGAACTTTTTGGAGTTGGGGCTACAGGATGCAAACTTCTGCCTGAAGAAGTTGGCTTTAGCTTTCCTGACTGACTGTGTGTATTGGTTCCTGACTTCCCTGAACAGTTGCATATCGCGGGGACTATTCGATGTTAGCGCAGTCCGCCACAGGATGTTTTTGTGCTGGTCGAGGGCAGTCAGGTCTGGAGTGAACCAGGGGCTATATCTGTTCTTAGTTCTGCATTTTTTGAACGGAGCATGCTTATCTAAAATGGTGAGGAAGTTACTCTTAAAGAAAGACCAGGCATCCTCAACTGACGGGATGAGGTCAATGTCCTTCCAGGATACCCGGGCCAGGTCGATTAGAAAGGCCTGCTCACAGAAGTGTTTTAGGGAGCGTTTGACAGTGATGAGGGGTGGTCGTTTGAATGCGGCTCCGTAGCGGATACAGGCAATGAGGCAGTGATCGCTGAGATCCTGGTTGTAGACAGCGGAGGTGTATTTGGAGGGCCAGTTGGTCAGGATGACGTCAATGAGGGTGCCCTTGTTTACAGAGTTAGGGTTGTACCTGGTGGGTTCCTTGATGATTTGAGTGAGATTGAGGGCATCTAGCTTAGATTGTAGGACTGCCGGGGTGTTAAGCATATCCCAGTTTAGGTCACCTAACAGAACAAACTCTGAAGCTAGATGGGGGGCGATCAATTCACAAATGGTGTCCAGGGCACAGCTGGGAGCTGAGGGGGTCGGTAGCAGGCGGCAACAGTGAGAGACTTATTTCTGGAGAGAGTAATTTTCAAAATTAGTAGTTCGAACTGTTTGGGTATGGACCTGGAGAGTATGACATTACTTTGCAGGCTATCTCTGCAGTAGACTGCAACTCCTCCCCCTTTGGCAGTTCTATCTTGACGGAAGATGTTATAGTTGGGTATGGAAATCTCAGAATTTTTGGTGGCCTTCCTGAGCCAGGATTCAGACACGGCAAGGACATCAGGGTTAGCAGAGTGTGCTAGAGCAGTGAGTAAGACACACTTAGGGAGGAGGCTTCTGATGTTGACATGCATGAAACCAAGGCTTTTTCGATCACAGAAGTCAACAAATGAGGGTGCCTGGGGACATGCAGGGCCTGGGTTTACCTCCACATCACCCGCGGAACAGAGAAGGAGTAGTATGAGGGTGCGGCTGAAGGCTATCAAAACTGGTCGCCTAGGGCGTTGGGGACAGAGAATAAGAGGAGCAGGTTTCTGGGCATGGTAGAATATATTCAGGGCATAATGCGCAAACAGGGGTATGGTGGGGTGCGGGTACAGCGGAGGTAAGCCCAGGCACTGGGTGATGATGAGAGAGGTTGTATCTCTGGACATGCTGGTTGTAATGGGTGAGGTCACCGCATGTGTGGGGGGTGGGACAAAGGAGGTATCAGGGGTATAAAGAGTGGAACTAGGGGCTCCATTGTAAACTAAAACAATGATAACTAACCTGCACAACAGTATACAAGGCATATTGACATTTGGGAGAGACATACAGCAAGGCATACAGTAATCACAGGTGTTGAATTGGGAGAGCTAGCTAAAACAGTAGGTGAGACAACAACAGCTAATCAGCTAGCACAACAACAGCAGGTAGAATGGCGATTGATTAGGCAGAGAGGGTCGGATTAACTACACACAGAGCCTAAGTGCGGCTGGGGCCGACAGATAAAACATAAACAAGCAGAATGGATTACCGTGAATTAATGGACAGTCCAGCATGCATCAGCTATGTAGCCAAGTGATCAGTCTGTGTGGGCCAAGGAAGCAGGGGCCTCTCTCTCTCTCTCTCTCTCTCTCTCTCTCTCTCTCTGCAAGGATAGCTCTCTATCTAGCAGGTGATTTCTGTCCCTCTCTTTCTATTTCTCTCTCTGCTCTATATCTCTATCCTCCTCCTCCTATTCACTGACTCCCCCTCTAGACGTCTTCAACCTGATGGCTAATGGAAAGCAAATGAAGAATTAGAGGGAGGCCATGAAGATGCCTGATGCTGTTTATTAATGGTGACTGGGATTAGGCCCCTCGTATTAACTCCACTTCCTCCTGACTGGCTGGTCGGTCGTCAGGCCCCCATGTTGTGGTGTTTGAACGCAGGATATTTCAGCCAGCAATACCCATGGGACTCAACCACTCCCTGCCAAAGGCTTGCTCAGGTTGTATGTGATTGGTGCGCATGGAGGGCGTAATGCACAATGTTTTCTTATCCCCCACCCCTCTAGTCAATTGAGAGTCCTCCCTTCAATCTTGGTGAGCAATTATCCATTAGTGAGTAGAGTAGTTAGCCTGTCTGAATGCTATGGCCAGCAGTGTAGTGGTGGTAACTCACTGTGATTGATTCTGCCAGAAGAAGAAGTAGTTGGATGCCTGCTCGGTGCTAGAGTCTGGGCATGGGCCAGCTACATCCCCACTCCATACTCCCAACCACCCCCCTCTCCCCCCCAGCCCCTTCCAAACTCTGCTATCGTTTGCCCACAGTTTGTTATCGTGTCAGGAATCGTTCTGCTGTTTTCCCATCACTTTGGCTCCAGTTCCAGTTTGTTTGGTTTTCACGGGACGCCATATTTGCTAGAAACAAATAACTCTCCCGCACATTTAGTTTCTCACGCCTGTTGGACGAGGACTGATTTAGCGAACACAAGCAGCAGATTGAGCTTTTTCCTAGTCTTCTTCTCTGTGTTAAAGCACGGTGCTTTAAACCAAGGCCTGCAGAACAGACATGCATGTAGGCTACGGTAGCACCCCGTATCAGTGTTTCTCTTTAAAGCTCTTAAGCTGGCAAACAGGCTGTGTGGCTGTGTACTGCCTGACCACAATGCTCCTCCTGCCTCCGATATCTGCCTAATAATTCAATACGTCCCGAATGCATAAACCATGGAGCCCTGGCACGCAGCTCAGCCATTGGGCCCTCTGATTGTTTTCAGAGAAATGAAGCTCTCCCAGAATGCAAGCCAAATGTCTTCCAAAATAGGGCTGCACTCAGCCAGTTTCTGGAGGCCAGACAGCTTTGTGATTTACTCCAAAGACATATTTAGATAAATACAAGCTACAAAGACATTGGAGCTCTGCTTCTGAGCCAATGAGAACCGGACGGGGCACAGCTTGTTGGTAGATACAAAACGTTTTGTTTTGTTTAGTTTAGTTTATTAGGATCTCCATTAGCTACTACACATGCTGCAGATACTCTTCCTGGGGTCCACATAAAACATACAAATAACATGACAAAGTACAGAACAGTTATAGACAAGAACAACATATGATTTTTTTTTACTTTGAATTGAATGTAATAATAATAAAAATGACTTATATATTGGAAATGGACAACAAAAATACTATTTGCAGACTTTTCATATATACAATGCCTTCAGAAAGTATTCAGACCCCTTGACTTTTTCCAGCCTTATTCCAAAAAAGTATGAAATTGGTTTACTAATCAATCTACACACAATAGTCCATAATGACAAAGACATTTTTGAAAATGTATATTTTTTTTAAAGTCATTAATAAACATGTTTAATTTCCATGTGTACTAGGAAGCTAAAAGTGCCCCAGGCCTTGAAAAATTAACAATTCAACTGATGGATAGTATGAGGGGATATCGGTGAACAAATGCCGCGGTCAAGGCTATGAGAGTGCAATGAGTGGAGCTTGCTCAGGTGGTCAAAAGCGCTTATCAATCCGAGAGCCTAATAATTCCTTAGGTAGTTCTTTATGAGTTTTAGTCTAGAAAACGACCTCTCCGCAGAAGCGACAGGTAGAGAGGGATGGTAAAAACAGCTTGGTTGCCGTAGCAACATCAGGGAAGCTGGGCAGAAGGGAGGGGTGCTTCATATAGAGCAGTTCTGTAACATCCTTACTTGAGCCTTTCGTTGTCTTTAATTGCCGGCATCAACACGTTACAGAAAGATATGAACTGTACAGGAAGCTCTGGGGACAGGCCGTCGATATTCTGAACAGCTAATAAATTGGCAGATGCAAACAGATGATCACCTTTAGCGGGCAACAGTTTTTGAGGGCTTGAACAAAAAAACAGAGGTTTACGATTTCCTTCATGCTGGTGAACTGGCTTTTGAGTTGTTTGGTTGCAGTATGAACAGTCCCGGGTCTCTGGTATATCTTCCCTAAGTGTATATCATTCCCACGCTAAGTTTAAATTGTGTGCATCGCAATGGACATATAATTCACAACGTCTCAGGAAAGACTGTCTGGGTTGGCAATACTCAGTATAGGAAACAGTTGGGCCTGCAACCTGGACCTACAGGCTGTAGGCTGCTACATTTACACACAATAAAGGAGGACTCCAAGAGACCAGGGGAGTCTCTCAAGTTGGATTTCATTTAATTGACCTTGAATATCGCAGGCCATTTGTGTAGGCTATTAGCCAGACAAAACCCGCTGAGCTCAACAATAAATAGTGGCTGAATTTATTTACTTTTTCCCCTCATTTTTAGGCTATTTGATGTGTCATTTGTATAAACAGTTTATAAATGGCAGCTAAATCTGGTATATAGCTATAGATAGTACACTGCATAATGAAACAATCCCTAGTAAGCTAGTGTTTTGAGGGTGGATTGACTGTATTAATTGGCATTATTAGAATGGTTTTATGCACAACATATTTCTATCCAAGCTCGGAGAGAGCGCTAGGACGGCTCATGTCATGCAGGTTCAGGCGGCCTATATAGGGCCGTTGCATAATCAACTAAATCTATTGGTAGCTGATTAGTATATTGTTGCATCAGAAATACATTTTACAATTTGCCATGTCTGAATTTCCTTTCTTTAATTACTGAACAAGTAATTACATTATTGTCATCAGCCAGCAGCCTAATAATGGCTGCTTTGTGACACCGTGTACAGCATGTGTCAAATTCATTCCACGGAGGGCTGGGTGTCTGCAGGGTTTCACTCATCTCTTGTACTTGATTGATGAATTAAGGTCACTAATTAGTAAAGAACTCTCCTTACCTGGTTGTCTAGGTCTTATTTGAAAGGGAAAAAGTCCCAAAACCTGCAGACACTAGGCCCTCCATGGAGTCAGTTTGACACCCCTGGGGCACAGCTTTGTGAAGCGTTAGGCTTAACATGATAAAATGACGACCAAATAGGCCGAGGCATAAACATTTATCAATTAGTTAAAACATTGCTGTACATGCCCTGGCACCACAGAAAGCCTACTATCGATTTGATAGGCATGCAGCTGTATAGACATGTTGCAATTCCAGCACCATGGACAGCGATTGGCAGTCTATACTTTGTGAGTGGCTGTCTGGCTGACACATTCAATTTTTATTTGATTTTAAGAGGGGTGTGGGGGGGGGCAAACGCCGACCTTGCAGGGGGGTCCAGAGAAACTGCGTTACACCAGTGCACCACACACATATTCTCCAGGTACTGACAGTTTGCACTTGGTGGCCTATAGCAGCCCCCAAAAAGAAGAGGCTTCAGATGAGGTAGCTGAACCTGTAACCACAGCACTTCTACTTAATTTGCCTCTCTGAGCTTTAAAGAAATATGGCTCTGAATATATACAGAAACACCTCCCCCGTAGACATTCCTGTCTTTTCTATAGATGATATATCCTTGTATTCTTACTGCTCTATCATCAAAGGTGCTGTCTAAGTGGGCCTCAGAAATGGCTAATATAATAATAATAATAATAATATTATCTAAGATGAGCAAATTACTAATCTCATGAACTTTGTTTCTGAGGCTACATATATTTACATGAGTTAACTTTAACCCTTTACTGGGTCACCTATCGAAACGAGAACTCATAATGATAATTGGTTGCTTTTCCAAAAATGTATTTCTGCTAATAACAAAGAAAGAATTCCTGTATTTATTTTAGCAGATTATGTTCAGCAGATGCCTTGTCTGGTTTATATCCGCTGCAGCAGGGTGCTCTATTCTCCATTCCACTTCTGCATAGTTGTCTTGCTGGACTGTTGCAGGGGTTCGCTGTCCTGTCGGCATGGGAGGCAGTGACGTTTTGTTGTTGTGTTTTTGGTTAGTATGCAGTGTTCTGAGTGGGAGCTGTTGGCTTGGTGGGCGGTCCCACGGGACAAGATCAAACAGTGAAACTTAATATAGCCAATTATGCTCCAATGGGAGATCTGTCAATTACTGCTCTCTGTCTCTCGCTCTCTGCCGCCCCCCCTGCTGTTTCCAGTCAGAGACGATATGTCATTGCCAGTAGGTACTTAACCTTGTCAAGTATCTGGAAATTCGAAGCGCAATCTAGGCAGGTCGAACACAGACCCAAAGCAATTCCCACTGGGGGATGCTGCTTGCATGATCGTTTTTGTTTCTGCTGACAGAAGGAATGAATAAATGGTGAAATCTGGCATCCCAACAGCTTTGTCTCACCTCAGCGTTTATCGACCCTGCGAGGAGCGGAGGAAGGAATGTTTGCCGGGGGAACTTTATTCGGATTGTGTTTGTGTGCACGCGCTCTGGCAGCCAACATGTCTTTAAGTTCCCGGCAGCAACACCTTACCACTCTAAAGTTACCAGCTAGAGGGTGAGAGGCTATGAAATGTTGTCGGGAGTTGGCTGTCTATTTTATAGAGCAAATCATGTATATGTATGTGGTGTGTACTAAAATAGCAAATAAACATGTGGTAGCAATTGAGTGTCCAAATAAAGGTGAGGAAACATGCAATAGGAGGTAGCTTTTAAACTGCATATTTTGTTACTGTTAATACCTTCCCTTGACTTATTTGAGTTTTGTAAGCTACAGGCTATGGATGAGCTTTCTTAGCAGCCAACAGCACTCACACAATGTTTGTTTAATCACAATTAAGGTTTACATGTGAAGCGTAATTAAAAACAGCTGTGTCTTTGGAAACTTGGACCGGGAAGAACTGAGATATCCTCCGTGTCACGAGCAGAATAGAAAGGACCTTTTGTTGACTGCTTTTCTTACCGAGCAGAGGAAAAATAATCAACCCTGTTTTGAATTGTAGCTTTATTTTTCTTGAGGGGCTTTTAAACCTGGCTGCTCGGGTCCGGGTTTTTTAAGCACACAATTGTTATGTTTCCTCATAAGATATTCAAGACAGATTGAAAAGATTAAGATATACAGTACAAAAGTATGTGGACACCTGCTCGTCGAACATCTCATTCCAAAATCATGGGCATTAATATGGAGTTAATCCTTCCCTTTGCTGCTATAACAGCCTCCACTCTTCTGGGAAGGCTTTCCATTAGATGTTGGAACATTTCTGCGGGGACTTGCTTCCATTCAGCCACGAGCATTAGTGAAGTAGGGCACTGATGCTGGTCGATTAGGCCTGGCTCGCAGTCTGCGTTCTAATTCATCCCAAAGGTGTTCGATGGGGTTGAGGTCAGGGCTCTGTGCAGGCCAGTCAAGTTCTTCCACACCGATCTCAACAAACCATTTTCACTTTGTGCACGGGAGCATTGTCATGCTGAAACAAACAGGAAAGGGCCTTTCCCAGACTGTTGCCACAAAGTTGGAAGAATTGTCTAGAATGTCATTGTATGCTGTAGCGTTAAGATTTCACTTCAATGGAACTAAGGGGGCCAGCCTGAACCATGAAAAACAGCCCCAGACCATTATTCCTCATCCACCAAACTTTACAGTTGACACTATGCATTCGGGCAGATAATGTTCTCCTGGCATCCGCCCAAACCCAGGTTCATCTGTCGGACTGCCAGATGGTGAAGCGTGATTCATCGCTGCAGAGAAAGCGTTTCCACTGCTCCAGGGTCCAATGGCTGCTAGCTTTACACCACTCCAGCCGGCACTTGGCATTGTGAATGGTGATCTTAGGATTGTGTGCAGCTGCTCGGCTGTGAAAACCCATTTTATGAAGCTGCCGACTAACAGTTATTGTGCCGATGTTGCTTCCAGAAGTAATTTGGAACTTGGTATTGAGTGTTGCAACCAAGGACAGACGATTTTTACACACTATGTGCTTCAGCACTCGGCGGTCCCATTCTGTGAGCTTGTGTGGTCTACCACTTCGCAGCTGAGCCATTGTTGCTCCTAGACGTTTCCACTTCACAATAACAGCACCAGGGCAGCTCTAGCAGGGCAGAATAACAGCACCAGGGCAGCTCTAGCAGGGCAGAATAACAGCACCAGGGCAGCTCTAGCAGGGCAGAATAACAGCACCAGGGCAGCTCTAGCAGGGCAGAATAACAGCACCAGGGCAGCTCTAGCAGGGCAGAATAACAGCACCAGGGCAGCTCTAGCAGGGCAGAATAACAGCACCAGGGCGGCTCTAGCAGAGCAGAATAACAGCACCAGGGCAGCTCTAGCAGGGCAGAATAACAGCACCAGGGCAGCTCTAGCAGGGCAGACTAACAGCACCAGGGCAGCTCTAGCAGGGCAGAATAACAGCACCAGGGCAGCTCTAGCAGGGCAGAATAACAGCACCAGGGCAGCTCTAGCAGGGCAGAATAACAGCACCAGGGCAGCTCTAGCAGGGCAGAATAACAGCACCAGGGCAGCTCTAGCAGGGCAGAATAACAGCACCAGGGCGGCTCTAGCAGAGCAGAATAACAGCACCAGGGCGGCTCTAGCAGGGCAGAATAACAGCACCAGGGCAGCTCTAGCAGGGCAGAATAACAGCACCAGGGCGGCTCTAGCAGAGCAGAATAACAGCACCAGGGCAGCTCTAGCAGGGCAGAATAACAGCACCAGGGCAGCTCTAGCAGGGCAGAATAACAGCACCAGGCCAGCTCTAGCAGGGCAGAATAACAGCACCAGGGCAGCTCTAGCAGGGCAGAATAACAGCACCAGGGCAGCTCTAGCAGGGCAGAATAACAGCACCAGGGCAGCTCTAGCAGGGCAGAATAACAGCACCAGGGCAGCTCTAGCAGGGCAGAATAACAGCACCAGGGCAGCTCTAGCAGGGCAGAATAACAGCACCAGGGCAGCTCTAGCAGGGCAGAAAGTTGATGAACTGACTTGATGGAAAGGTGGCATGCTATGACGGTGCAACGTTGAAAGTCGCTGAGCTCTTCAGTACAGCCATTCTACTGACAATGTTTGTCTATGGAGATTTCATGGATGTTTGCTTAATTTTATACACATGTCAGCAACCGGGGTGGCGGAAATAGCCGAAACCACTCATTTGAAGGGGTGTCCACATACCTTTGTATATATGGTGTATATATAGTCATTCATATGTTGAGTATATATACAGTGCCTTGCGAAAGTATTCGGCCCCCTTGAACTTTGCGACCTTTTGCCACATTTCAGGCTTCAAACATAAAGATATAAAACTGTATTTTTTTGTGAAGAATCAACAACAAGTGGGACACAATCATGAAGTGGAACGACATTTATTGGATATTTCAAACTTTTTTAACAAATCAAAAACTGAAAAATTGGGCGTGCAAAATTATTCAGCCCCCTTAAGTTAATACTTTGTAGCGCCACCTTTTGCTGTGATTACAGCTGTAAGTCGCTTGGGGTATGTCTCTATCAGTTTTGCACATCGAGAGACTGAAATCTTTTCCCATTCCTCCTTGCAAAACAGCTCGAGCTCAGTGAGGTTGGATGGAGAGCATTTGTGAACAGCAGTTTTCAGTTCTTTCCACAGATTCTCAATTGGATTCAGGTCTGGACTTTGACTTGGCCATTCTAACACCTGGATATGTTTATTTTTGAACCATTCCATTGTAGATTTTTCTTTATGTTTTGGATCATTGTCTTGTTGGAAGACAAATCTCCGTCCCAGTCTCAGGTCTTTTGCAGACTCCATCAGGTTTTCTTCCAGAATGGTCCTGTATTTGGCTCCATCCATCTTCCCATCAATTTTAACCATCTTCCCTGTCCCTGCTGAAGAAAAGCAGGCCCAAACCATGATGCTGCCACCACCATGTTTGACAGTGGGGATGGTGTGTTCAGGCTGATGAGCTGTGTTGCTTTTACGCCAAACATAATGTTTTGCATTGTTGCCAAAAAGTTCAATTTTGGTTTCATCTGACCAGAGCACCTTCTTTCACATGTTTGGTGTGTCTCCCAGGTGGCTTGTGGCAAACTTTAAACAACACTTTTTATGGATATCTTTAAGTAATGGCTTTCTTCTTGCCACTCTTCCATAAAGGCCAGATTTGTGCAATATACGACTGATTGTTGTCCTATGGACAGAGTCTCCCACCTCAGCTGTAGATCTCTGCAGTTCATCCAGAGTGATCATGGGCCTCTTGGCTGCATCTCTGATCAGTCTTCTCCTTGTATGAGCTGAAAGTTTAGAGGGACGGCCAGGTCTTGGTAGATTTGCAGTGGTCTGATACTCCTTCCATTTCAATATTATCGCTTGCACAGTGCTCCTTGGGATGTTTAAAGCTTGGGAAATCTTTTTGTATCCAAATCCGGCTTTAAACTTCTTCACAACAGTATCTCGGACCTGCCTGGTGTGTTCCTTGTTCTTCATGATGCTCTCTGCGCTTTTAACGGACCTCTGAGACTATCACAGTGCAGGTGCATTTATACTGAGACTTGATTACACACAGGTGGATTGTATTTATCATCATTAGTCATTTAGGTCAACATTGGATCATTCAGAGATCCTCACTGAACTTCTGGAGAGAGTTTGCTGCACTGAAAGTAAAGGGGCTGAATAATTTTGCACACCCAATTTTTCAGTTTTTGATTTGTTAAAAAAGTTTGAAATATCCAATAAATGTCGTTCCACTTCATGATTGTGTCCCACTTGTTGTTGATTCTTCACAAAAAAATACAGTTTTATATCTTTATGTTTGAAGCCTGAAATGTGGCAAAAGGTCGCAAAGTTCAAGGGGGCCGAATACTTTCGCAAGGCAGTGTATATCAGGAAATATATTGAGACACCACAGTATATGTACAGTATGCTGTTAAGATGACAGACAGTGGATCAGGAGAGGAATTTTGCGGCATTATTTACAGTAGGGATCGGATGGGACTGAGGCTCATATAAATCTCCCTGCATGGTGTGGGGCCCGCACAGCCACCCACTGCTGTATACTGCTGTTTCTGCTTCTGGGGACTCTGTTAGTTCTGCAGACAAGGAGCGTGCCGGCCCCCATGTGTGCTGCTGCTGGAAACTTTACTGCAATCCTGGAGCTGGCCTATGTCACACACACAGCCATTCTGAGAGGCACATACACTCCGTCTATAGGCATAGGCAGAGAGAGGGGGAGAGGTAGGGGAGAAGGGGGATTGTGAGGTCTCTTGGGTCACTAGCAGCTCCTAAAGCCTAGACTGGTGATTTATTTTGTTTTAGCAAAGTCTGATTGCTACAAATGAACCTCACAATCTTTATCGCTCTCGTAATTGCAGACACAGATGTCTTTGGTACACAATTACACAGACATACATACACAAAGACAGGCATACATACTCTCTCTTACTTTCCTTCTCTCTCTCGCTCTCTCTCTCTCTCTCTCTCTCTCTCTCTCTCTCTCTCTCTCTCTCTCTCTCGCTCTCTCAACACACGCACGCACTCATGTTTGCACACACACACAAACACACACACACACACACACACAACAGCTATGTAGTAGCATGAAGGAGATCTCTGATCTAATAGCTAGTGATTTTCCAGTCTGGGTGGAAACAGGCCATTTGCAGGGGTGGTTTCTCATCCGTGGGACTCGGAGAGGAAAGGAGAGAGTGTGTGGAATGGGAGTCGTGTTTTACAGTGTGTGGGTCAGAGAGGATGGGTTTTACTGGATGGTTTTTCCTGGCCGTGAGGAGGGCTGCAGGCCCGTGAGGAGGACCGCCTGCCCTGAGTACCGCCTGCCCTGAGGACCGCCTTGCCCTGTCGACTGGCTGTCTGGCTCTGTGTAATCTACCCATGTCCGTGTTCAGGGGTAGTCCCTCTGGGGTTGCCCCTGTCTTTCTTCTCTCCCTCCTGTCCTGCACTCAGCCCTTACCTCTACTGACCCATTTCACTGAACCCACTGAACAACTTACTCTCAATGTCTCAGTAGCATTGCAGATTTTTACTGATAGGTACTCTAGGTAATACACATTTTAACATAGGTACTGTAGGCAATACACATTTTAACTTATAGGTACTGGAGATAATACACATTTTACATTATACGTGTAGTAGGTAATAGACATTGTAACTTATAACTTATGTAGCTAATAAGGGCCATTTTTATTTTACAATAACGAACATAACCCTAAGCACATGGTAGGGGAAAGGGTTAGATACTGGTAGGCCTACAGTGGGTTGCAGGGGTGACTGACTGTTTGACTATGGGCATAAAGGTTGTATAAGACGTCCATAATGTGTAAGTGCAGAGAAGGGGCTGTAATGTCTGGTGCTTAGGCTCCATTAAGGGATTATCTTCCATAGGGGAGGAGAAGGGCCGCACCGCCACCGAGACTACTTATACTTTCACTCAGACACGGGCTGTTTTTCTTACAGTAAAAACAGCACCGCCACCAAAATATACAGTCAGAAGAGCTGATTCAACCAAATGTTATCATCAAGGTCAAATTCATGGATTTGATTCGTCGATGCTGCTGTCACGCTCTCCTGACGGTGATCCCAGTAAATTTTTACGGGGATCACCAGGCTGTCAGTGGCTCTCCAGTGAGAGGTTATGAAGACTGCCTTCTTGGCAGACTGCCCCCCCCCCCCCCCCCCCCCCCCCCACACACACACACACACCCATCAGATACAGTATCTTTCTGTCTGTCTTTCTGTCTCTCTCGCGGAACCAGGGATAGAGGGAAAGAGGCCTAATGCCCTACGTTGATTGAGGGTGCCTGTAATTTGGGAAATAGTTTGGGGCCATTATTCACCGGGGTGTTTATCACAGGTGGTTCCCATGACGACCAGCAGAGATAATAATTGGATTTAAATGGGCTGCACATGTTTCAAAAGGGCAGAACGAATGTAATACCCACTTCCACTCCCTTTCCTTTCTCTCTCCCTCTCTTTCTCTCTCTCGCACTCTCTCTTTTTCTCACTCTCTCTGTGTCCATCTCAGTCAATTCCTCAGCTCATATATCTTATTTCCACCTATGGCAGGTGAACCTCAGTAGCTAGTCAACTGTTATGTTGTCCGACTGTTTCTGTACTGTCTATAGTCTTTAGCCGGAGTCCAGATGCGATATCAGAGTCACACTGATCATCCACTAGAGAGAGAGAGATAGGCACATGAATAGTGACACCGGATTTAAACATGTTTTCAGTAAATACAGTGTGCATTTAAGCCAATTAAAATTCTGTTATATTTTTATACTCATATTCACTCAAGCTGTTGAGGAAGTAGGATCGGGCGGGGCCATATGTTACGTCAGACATTCAATCAACCTTCAGTTCCTCGCTTGGTACCCCTGTACACTTTGAAAGGCATTATTGTGTATGTAGAAATCTGAACGGCATAGACGAGGGCTTTAACTTTGTTTAGGCTGAGAATTCTTCCAAGGCTTAAGCTACGTGCTGCAAGACCTCCCTCGTCAACTGCGACGTTATGGGAACCATTGGCAGGAGGTGGGTTTGTTTTTGCAAGTGTGAACTAAGCACAGAGCTGAGCTGGAATGTGATTTTTGCTTATGCAATGTGCATCCAGGCACAGGGGAGAGAAAACAAACAAAGAAATATAACATCTCCGCCAACATCCTGTCTGCCTCTCTGCTTCTACTGGACTCTGTCTCCTCTCTGTTCCACTCCTCTTCCCGAGTGAGTCGATGCCCTTCACGCAAGGTTGATAAAGAATTCTGACAACCAGCACATTTGCCGCGGGGTGCAATGTTTACCGGAACATCCGAATTTGCGTCGGACAAACAGGCCTGTCGGTTTTGTCAGCATCTTGGTACACGCATCAACGCTCACCCAGACAGAAATGTTTACTGGGCAGAAGTGTCAGCCGCTCGCTACGTTTTAGCCATCCTTCCTACGCCACATGGCCTCCTGTGGTCGGACTGGGAATCACTCTCGCCTCGAAACATCATCCCCGTTTAGGTTGGCTTCACGCTGGTTGGTTTGGGTGGCAAGAGTCGTGCAGTTGTCACCAGTCACCACAGCAAAGAGGTGATGATGATGGGGCCAGTGAGTCGGTGACCATGGTAAACAGGGTGTGTCTCTAATGGCACCCTAATCCCTATGCAGTGCACTACTTTTGACCAGGGCCCTATTGGTGCCATTTGGGACAAAGTCCAGGTCACCTCAGAAAGGGACGAGCGGTGGCGGTGGCACTGTCATTAAAGAGGACTTGGTTTATTGGATGGAGACGGCATGCAGAGCCGGGTGCTATGGTCACTTTAACGAGAAAGCAGCAAGGCCTCAAGCCTCAGTGGGCTCAGCTCATTCACGCTGCTCCACAGAGCCCTTGCTTTCATTACCAGGGGACAATTGTCAGTTAGCTAATTACAGCTGCCTTTTATGATCTAACGCCATGTGTATCCACCGCCATAGTGACTGTGTCCCGCAAGCGACAATGGGATGCTGCTGGAACTCACAGAGTTACTCGGAGAGGAATGATGTTATGTTCCACTGTTGTTGTGTGTTTCTTTTATCGCCGCGTGAGAGTGTCTTTGAACAGTCAGCCTCCAGCCGTTCTAGTCTGTGCTGTGTGTGTGTGTGTGTGTGCATTCACTGCAGATGCTGCGTCCTCCATGTTGTGAGTTGTTGTTTGGTTGAACTCGCTAACCGGGGCGGTGAATTATTATACACTAAAGGGATCTGGCTGTCTGCTTATAGTCTGCTCGCTGAATATGCGTGGCTCTTCTTTTATATAGAAACAGCCTGGAAACTGTGGCAGTTTAAATATGTGTGTAGGGAAGCTACTGCAATATGTTATGTCCTCTTCCCTCAGTCTTTAGCCTTATAAGGAGCCAGCACAGTTGGCTCGTGGTTCCCTTACCATCCATTTCATATTTTTTTCCTCTACTTTTCTATTGGTAAAGTATGTCAAATCAGCAATCTAGTCTAGGCTCTGCTGTCAATCTCTCCCTCAGCCGATGACCCTGAGCAGACTGTATATGTATTTAGAGTCTATGGGAAAACTAAATGAGCACTTGGTTGGTGGACCGATTTTTCCCTGAGTGAGTGAGTGGTCTGAGTGAAGTTCTGCGGGCTTCACACTGTAAGTTCCTCCTTTCTCCTCCTTTTATTCTCCTCTCCCTCAGAGCCGGCAGCATGCTGTAATGATGTGCGAACCACTAGGGGTGACAGACAGACAGACAGACAGACAGACAGACAGACAGACAGACAGACAGACAGACACTACGACATACAGACATACACTAAGACAGACAGACAGACAGACAGACTGACAGGAACTAAGAGAGACACACACCACACGCTACAACATAAAGTCGCCAGTTGGTCCCACAAACAATTGGTCGTTTATTATAACGCAGGTCACAAAAAAACAGCCCACTTCACATCATTTCCAGGAAAGAAAACGGGCAGAGGAAAAACACTGCTAGATATTAGCGGTGGGAATCGTTATCACCAGAAGCTTAGAGTAATAAACAAACAACATGGACAAGGAACACTGTGAAAGGGAAGGTAAATAAACCGGTCCGAGCGTCAAGTGGCTAATCGTAACTACCAGGCTTTTCATGTGGTTCGGTTCGCTGTGAAGCCGAAGGATGAGATCATTCTACTGAATGAAATGACCATTCCTGTTCTGTCCTGTTCTTCCCAGGCTCAGTATAATAAAGATATTACATTTGTTTAAGAGGATCACATTGAACATGATTCAGGGAGAGAGAGGAAGGGAAGAGAGTTGAAAATACAACAACACATCCCCATGTGACGCCTCAGGCCAGCGCCACGTCCACTTCAGTAACATGTCTTACTCACAGAGAGACGGAGCCTCATGTTGGATAGCTGCATGGAGCTAATGAGAAAAACATCCTGCTAGGTTGCCACTGGCTCCAGGAACATGGTGGGGGGGCATCTGCAGCAAAAACAACCCTGTGAGGAGGTCATCCTCTGTCTCCGCTCTGTGCTCGGCTTAGTGTCCTGTCCTCCTACTTCACATGGCACCGTGGGGACCACAATTATTCTGTTTTTCCATCATCCATCTGTATTATTGTGGATGTCTTTATTTACTTCTATTAATCACAATACCAAAGAGCAAAGTGAAGTGGAAAGTGAGTCTCTGGTTGTGTCCTAAATTACACTCTATTTCCTGTAGTGAACTACCTATGGGCCCTAGTCAAAAAGTAAGCAATGCACTTTAAAGGGAATAAAGTGACATTTGGGACACACAAGCCCTGTCTCCGAACGTGCCTGTGACAGCACTGGTAACCTTACAAGCCCTAAGAAAATAGGTCTTCAAGCTGTATTTAATACCCCTCTTAGCCGTGGTGGGGAACTTTCTCGCTGTGAGACAGCTAGTGACCGCAGTGCAGAGGGCTGCCTGGCTCTGCCTTCATCCCAAATGGCACCATATTCCTTATATAGTGCACTACTTTGACATGAGACCTATGAGCTCTCCCTAAGGGCCCTGGTCAAAAGTAGTTCACTAAATAGCGAGCGCTTTGGGACATAGCCTGTGTGTTTGGGAGGGGTAATTGGAAGAGACACGGGGGTGGGAGCAAACGGACCGTGATATGACAGTGCCTGACACACAAAGTAGACGGGTAGACTGAGACTACCCCAGACTAACGTCTGTATCCCTCCATCTCACACTGAGATCCTACAATGAAGGAGAGAAAGGGACAGAAAGTGATAAGAGAGAGATAGAGGCGAGAAAGAGAGAGACAGAGAGAGAGAGAGAATGAGAGACAGAGAGAGAGAGAGAGATAGGAGAAGCGAGAGAGAGAGATAGGAGAAGCGAGAGAGAGAGAGAGAGAGAGATCCATATGATGAGATTAACCTGTACCAAAAGTGGGTCAGTCAGCTAACCGCATAACGTTACCTCCCTGCTCTCCTCCTCTCCGTCTTCCCTCTCTCTGTCTCTCTCTGTCCTGCATTCTCTTCCTTTGAGGGATGTGCACCCCCCAGGGGAGGCCCTGTGTCTGGCTTTTATTGGGTGCTGCCTGGTGTTGAGTAGCTGTTGGGTGAGGAGAGCATGTAGCTCCGCTCGCCCGCCTGCCACCCCCCCTCCTGCTGACAGGGCGTCCCCTGACCCAGCCATCACGCATGTCGCTCCACATCCCGGCCTAAATATTTATAACGTGAGGCAAATCAGAGGGTAAATCTGTCTGGGTGTTTGTCTTTGGCTGTAATCCCAGAGGTGTTCGCCAGAGATGAATTTGACATGTGCTGCGCTGGGGGACGGGGAGTGGGGGACATACAGTTCTCCTCACAGCCTCTTTTCTCAATGGGCTTTGGCATATTTAGCATTTCTCAAATTTTTGGGAGGGTTGCATCAGCTCAGAGTCACATCGCGGAACATGTGAAGTTGATTAGTTTCCCTTTGATGCGCTATTAAGCCTGCTAAACATGAGTTCACAGGCATGAACGGCTCATGTGGTCATACTGTTTTATGAAAGGTGTTTGGGCACTGTCATGGCTGCACTGTGTGTGTGTGTGTATGTGTATGTGTAGACAGGACCTCCTCTAGCAGGGGAACTGATCCCTACAGTGCATGGTCCATGTGTCTTGAAAGGTGCGTGGTAGAGAGACGTGGCTGTGCTACGGGCCCAGCTAATCAGCACTGACCCCAGAACCACTAAAGAGTTTTCTCTTCATCTGGCTCCTCTGACCCCCCATAGAGAAATAAACACCATTAACCACAATCCATTATTTCTGTTTAGAGAATAGTCTAACTATTGATAATTGCTGGGGTGATTTGCTCCAGTTGAGGCCCATTTGGGCTTAGTGGGACTTTGTGGTCAGTTGGGGGCGCATGCTGCTCATCTCTGTTGGGCCTCACAGCAACCCAGGAGGCTTTGTCACTTCCTGTGGCGGCTACCCAAATTAACCCGTTATGTTCCAGGCCATCTAGTCGACTGGGTGCTCTTCCAGCGAGAGACCTGGAATGGAAGCTTGATTGCAGCAACCAATAACCACCAAGACCCCGTTGATGACCCTGTTGATACATATGCATCTGATTTGCTTCCAGGTTTGGCCATTACTACAGGCCAGATTGATTAACCCTTCCTTCATGTAACAGGCTGGACATATGGCCCCGGTAGAGGCTAGCAGTCAGACTGGACTGGTCTGGTAGACATGGTGGTTTAACGACGTGTCGAGAGTGAGGCTGACAGCGCTGTGGAAAACAGAGGTTTTCTGGTCTCTCCCCGTCTAAGACTTGAGGAAACAGTAAACCAGGATTATTTAATCTCTGCTATTTTCTGCCTGGATTCCCATGGGATCCTGAGGCTGCTAGTCTTCCCAAACCCAGAGGGGGAGATCCCTCCATTCCTCCTTCCCTCCCTCTCTCCTTGCACCCGTGCCAGTCACATGAATCCATCTTCACACCGGGAGTTCTCGATCCAACAGTATGCACAGAAAGACGGGAAACAGGCTGTGTTTGCTGAGCTGGGATCTGAGAAGGCGAGAGAGGAATGCGGTTCAATCGCTGACGTCACAGCATGTGCTGGCAACACAAAAGAGAGAGAGAGAGAGAGAGAGAGACGTCCTTCTCCGTTGACTCAGAGCTGGAAAGCCACAGAGGGCAGATGCCAGGCTTAGTGGGGATAAACAAGTCAAATTACATGGTGTAATGCCTTGGATTCTGAACATAGCTGAGCAGCAAAATGCTTTCTGATTCTAATTATGACATTCATTAACGCTCCAGATTCCTGGAAGAGCCAGCGACTTGAGACCGACCTACCAGAGGGCCCCAAGCAGCCTTGAGTCTGCGGCCAAGTGAGTCTGGCGTAGTGAGTCTGGCACCCTATTCCCTTTACAGTGCGCTATTTTTGACCAGGGCGCATAGAGCTCTGGTCAAAAGTAGTGCAATATATAGGGAATACGGTGCAGTTTGGGACGTACCCTCGGAGACCAGACTACTTACATTCCTGTCATCAAAATCATATCAGGGTATGTATAATTACAAGTCCCCAAGATTTCACAAAACATCCCTTCAGTCCTCTGTAGTCAAATGGAGTGTCGAATACCAATTTAGATGGCTTGCGTATATGATTTAACAGCCATCATCGTTCCAATTCTAAGGGAATGCGTCTAACATCATTTGTTGATACATGAGTGACAAAGATCTTCAGTCTGAAATAAACATTTGCACTATCAGTGAAATATGGCCAGTTTGAGTAAACAATCAACAGAGTTGTAAATCACAGATGTTTTCTTCTCTAGCACTCTAAGAAGGTCTTCACACTTACTAGACTTTTCGGCAAAAATACCCTCGCTTACCCATCTACTGGAATGTAAACTTGCAAGCTTGTCAGGTCTCGACCACTACCTCTGGAGGTAGCGCACAAAATTCGTCCGACAGATAAATCGATGTAGTTCTGTCCTTGAGCTGTCTATTAATGTTCTGCATTATGTCATGTTTTGTGTGGAACCCAGGAAGAGTAGCTGCTGCTTTTGCAACAGCTAATGAGGATCCTAATAAGATACCAAATACCCTCTCTAAACAGCGCCGTGTAAACAGAATTGTCTCATTTAGCCAACACTCTTCCAGTAATAATTTGAATAGCAATATTTTTGAACAGCTGAAATGTACAGATTTTCCTTGTCTTTATGCCTGTTTACCCATAACAAGCTATATGGAATTGTTTTAAGAAGGTTATCCCAAGGATCATTTAGCTATTTGATTTAGAATTTTAAGACGCCTTGAAATATAAATATATATATAAATATAAATATATATTTATAAAAAATGTATTCAATGAACATTTTTATTTGGCCTTACTGCTATTAGCCCATACAAACGCATTGAATAACAAATTCAGTACATGGGACAACAGATAGTCTCCAAAGAAATCAAAAGGAAATTATTGCGAAGTGGAAATGTCTAGGAGAAACAACGCCTCAGCCGCGAAGTGGTAGGTCTCACAAGCTCACAGAACGGGACCCCTGAGTGCTGAAGCACGTGCGTGTAAAAATCCTCTGTCCTCAGTTGCAACACTCACTACCGAGTTCCAAACTGCCTCTGGAAGCAACGTCAGCAGGATAACTATTTTTCGGCAGCTTCATGAAATGGGTTTTCACGGCCGAGCAGCCGCACACAGGCCTAAGATCACCATACGCAATGCCAAGCGTCAGCTGGAGTGGTGTATAGTTCACTATCATTGGACTCTGGAGCAGTGGAAACACGTTCTCTGGAGTGATGAATCACGCTTCACCACCTGGCAGTCCGACAGACAAATCTGGGTTTGGCAGATGCAAGAAAAATGCTACCTGCCCGAATGCATAGTGCCAACTGTAAAGTTTGGTGGAGGAGAAATCATGGTCTGGAGCTGTTTTTCATGGTTTGTGCTAGGCCCCTTAGTTCCAGTGAAGGAAAATCTTAAAGATACAGCATACAATGACATTCTAGAATATTCTGTACTTCCAACTTTGTGGCAACAGTTTGGGGAAGATCCTGTTTCAGCATGACAATGCCCCCGTGCGCAAAGCGAGGTCCATACAGAAATGGTTGGTAAAGAACGGTGTGGAAGAATTTGACTGGCTTGCACAGAGACGTGACCTCAACCCCATCAAACACCTTTGGGATTAATTGGTTTCACTGGCATTCTATAGATTTTCCTAAACTGCAGTAATTTATGACTGAGATTACAGTGCATTCGGAAAGTACAGTGGCTCCTCCTTTAAATGTTGTGTCATACTGCAGCACACCTTGCGGGCTGCTGCAGCATTCTATGGCACGTTATTTAATTGTCTGCCGTTTTTTACGTTAATTCAAGTTAGTGCTAGTTTGACCACCAGAGGGCAACTTTGAGGAGCGTTTGATAGTCTCCCATATTGGCATTACTAGAGAATTTAAAACCTTTTTTGTAAAACATAGTTGGTTGAAACATGGTTGAAAAATGAGTTTTAATGACTCCAACCTAAGTGTATGTAAACTTCCGGCTTCAACTGTATCTTAAAAAATATAATGGATTATAATTTTACATTTTCGTTTCTCCATGCTTATCTCAGAGCAGCGCGAAACGGTGCTGAAATAGAAGTCCACAGCAGGAAGGCTATATATAACGATATTTTGGAGATTATACTTTTTTTTTAAACAACAGTGGCGCTGTACAACGTGACCTTGTGTTTGAAAGAGTATTTTCCAGTAAGCAACAATTTGTTTACCTTCATTGGACAACTTTTTCCCAACATTTCTGTAATTCACTGATATTTATTCCCATAGTAATTTGTTATGGATCCATAACTAAATAAACATCAGCATTTTGAAAGAGTATTTTTATCGTTATTTTATTAACGAAAGCATAAAGATGTTAATGAAGAAATACTGTACTGCTGTTTTGAGTTAGAAATGTAACACTTCGGAGTACTTAAGTATTGAATACTTTGCAGGTAGGGGGATGTTCCCACCTACAGTAGCCAGGCTATAAAGAGTCTATTGTCCTGCTAATTGGGCATTTCAAAATGCCACCAACTGTCCATCACTACAGTAAATAAAAACACAGCATCTTGTTTACATCTCGTTTACATTCTTTATTGTGACCACAATGCCACAAAAAGTTTGTGTCTACCTTTCCAATTACTTTTAGAGTTTGGGATTAATTTGATTAATATTATGGTGTTTCTATTCCAAGGAAAACGAAAAACCCTCTGGGTTTCCATTCGGATGGAGCGGACAATATGGTACTTTACTACATGATGGTCGGGAGTCCAGTACTGTGCTATTTAGCTAAAGAATACAGTGTCCTGTGGGAGACCGGGGTTCAATTCCCCAACGGGGAGGAAGGAGTAAGGTTGCCCTTGTAAATAAGAATTTATTCTTAACTCACTTGCCTAGTTAAATAAAGGTTACACTAAGAGAATAACATTTCTACACGCTAATTTTCTAAATCTAGTCTAACCAATACCCAAACGGAGAATCAGTGAAAATAAAAATCTCATTGATTTATCAAGACCAGTCCCCATGCTTGTCTCAGAGCAACGCGAAAAGTTGCTAAAATAGTTGTAGGCTAAAATAGTTGTGGGCTATTCTAACTTCAATATGCTCTTCAAATAAATAAGACCTACACCACTTTTAACAGTAAATTACTCTACACTAATGAGACTCAAGGTGGCTATGGTAGGCCTACAGTATATTGAAAAATATGCCAATGATTACATATAGAGGATTGAAGGATATTTCTGTAATTCAGTGATATTTATTCCCATAGTAATTTGTTATGGATCCATAATTAATCAACATCGGCATTTTGAAAGAGTATTTTTATCATTATTTTATTAATGAAAGCATTATTAATGAAAGCATAAAGATACCATTATTAGTTACATTGTTTTAGTTTGAACGTTCAGACTGGCACTAAGAACAGTGGGAACATTTCCCCCGTCATTTTATTTTAAAAATGTAAAAATTTCACCTTTATTTAACCAGGTAGGCCAGTTGAAAACAAGTTCTCATTTACAACTTCGACCTGACCAAGATAAAGCAAAGCAGTGCGACAAAAACAACAGCACAGAGTTACACATGGGATAAGCAAATGTACAGTCAATAACACAATAGAAAAATATATATACAGTGAGTGCAAATGAAGTAAGGAGGTAAGGTAATAAATAGGCCAATAGTGGCGAAGTAATTACAATTTAGCAATTAACACTGGAGTGATATATGTGCAGATGAGGATGTGTAAGTAGAAATACTGGTGTGCAAAAGAGCAGAAAAACAAAAACAAATATGGGGATGAGGTAGGTAGTAGGTTGGATGGGCTTTTTACTGATGGGCTGTGTTACAGCTGCAGCGATCAGTAAGCTGCTCTGACAGCTGACACTTAAAGTTAGTGAGGGAGATATGTCTCCAACGTTGTTGCAATTCATTACAGTCATTGGCAGCAGAGAACTGGAAGGAAAGGCTGCCAATGAGGTGTTGGCTTTGGGGATGACCAGTGAAATATACCTGCTGGACCGCCTCCTACGGGTGGGTGTTGCTATGGTGACCAGTGAGCTGAGATAAGGCAGAGCTTTACCTAGCAAAGACTTATAGATGACCTGGAGCCAGTGGGTTTGGCGACGAATATGTAGTGAGGACCACCCAACGAGAGCATACAGGTTGCAGTGGTGGTTAGTATATGGGGCTTTGGTGACAAAACGGATGACATTGTGATAGACTGCATCCAATTTGCTGAGTAGAGTGTTGGAGGCTATTTTGTAAATGACATCGCCAAAGTCAAGGATTGGTAGGATAGTCAGTTTTACGAGGGTATGTTTGGCAGCATGAGTGAAGGAGGCTTTGTTGCGAAATAGGAAGACGATTTTAGATTTAATTTTGGATTGGAGATGCTTATTAGTGTAATGCCCCTTAAATATTTTGGAGATGATTTCGTTTTCAAATAACGTAAAATGAGCAAGAAAAGGCCATTCTTGAGCATGGGGTGAGACAAATTTGTAAATAAAGCCAGTTTATTATTTATAATTATTTATTTATGTTTTTAGAGGGAGAAAAACCTCAAATCTACAGTCATCTCATGGGTCTCCCTGTCGAGGCCGGCATGGGTATTGAACCAGCATTTGTAGCAACACAGCTTGCACTGTGACCGTTGCACCACTCATGCACTGTACAACGTGACTGGTTGGGAGTGGCCTACAGTACTACAGTAAGAGCAAAAATAATCCTAGCAAAATAAAATATTTAAAACCTTATGGAACAACAGTTTTAGTACAATCGTGCACAATTATCAGTTTCTATTTAGGTTTATGTCGCCCATTGATTGTCAATTAGAGACACAGTAGGACCCAAAAGCATAATCAGTGCTCTAACTCCCGCTTGCGCTGGTCTGGAGCAATGAAGTGATGATGCAGGGTACCACAAATGACCGCTAAATCCCGCAGCGTAAGCTCGCAAATGTTAAAGGACTGTATTCAGACCCCTTTTACTTTTTCCACATTTTGTTACATTACAGTCTTATTCTAAAATGTATTAAATTGTTTTCTTCCCCCTCATCAATCTACACACAATACCCCATAATGACAAAGTAAAAACAGGTTCATATCAAATTTACATAAATATTCAGACCCCTCACTCTGTACTTTGTTGAAACACCTTTGGCAGCGATTACAGTTTTCCTGGGTATGATGCTACAAGCTTGGCACACCTGTATTCGGGGAGTTTCTCCCATTCTTCTCCGCAGACCCTCTCAAGTTCTGTCATGTTGGATGGGGAGCGTCGCTGCTATTTTCTGGTCTCTGCAGAGATGTTCAATCGGGTTCAAGTCCGGGCTCTGGCTGGGCGACTCAATGACATTTAGAGACTTGTCCCGAATCCACTCCTGCGCGGTGTTGGCTGTGTGCTTAGGGTCGTTGTCCTGTTGGAATGTTAACCTTCACCCCAGTCTGAGGTCCTGAGTGCTCTGGAGCAGGTGTTCATCAAGCATCTCTCGGTACATTGTTCCGTTCATCTTTCCATCAATCCTGACTAGTCTCCCAGTCTCTGCCTCTGAAAAACACCCCTACAGTGTAATGCTGCCACTGCCATGCTTCACCGTAGGGATGGTGCCAGGTTTTCTTTAGACGTGGCGCTTGGCATTCAGGCCAAAGATTTCAATCTTGGTTTCATCACACCAGAGAATCTTGTTTCTCATGGTCTGAGATTCCTTAGGGCCTTTTTTGCAAACTCTAAGCGGGCTGTCATGTGCCTTTTACTGAGGAGTAGCTTCCGTTTGGCCACTTTACCGTAAAGGCCTGATTGGTGGAGTGCTGCAGAGATGGTTGTCCTTCTGGAAGGTTCTCCCATCTCCACACAGGAACTGGCAGTATCGGAGCGCCAAGTCTAGGACCAAAGGCTTCTCAACAGCTTTTACCCCCAAGCCATAAGACTCCTGAACAGGTAATCAAATGGCTACCCAGACTATTTGCATTGTGCCACCCCAACCCCATTTTTACGTTGCTTCTACTCTCTGTTTATCATATATGCATAGTCACTTTAACCATACCTACATGGACATACTACCTCAATTAGCCTGACTAACCCGCACATTGGCTACCCGGACTATCTGCATTGTGTCCCGCCACTCACTTCCCGCCAACCCCTCTTTTACGCTACTGCTACTCTCTGTTTATCATATACGCATAGTCACTTTAACCATACCTACATGTACATACTACCTCAATTAGCCTGACTAACCGGTGCCTGTATATAGCCTCACTACTGTATTAGCCTCGCTACTGTATATAGCCTCCCTACTGTTATTATTCACTGTCTTTTTACTGTTGTTTTTTTATTTCTTTACTCATCTATTGCACACCTAATACCTATTTTTTACTTAAAAATTGCACTGCTGGTTAGTAAGTAAGCATTTCACTGTTAAGTCTAGCTGTTGTATTCGGCGCATGTGACAAATACATTTTGATTTGATTTGATCTCTGTCAGAGGGACCATTGGGTTCTTGGTCACCTCCCTGACCAAGGCCCTTCTCCCCTGATTGCTCAGTTTGGCCAGTCGGCCAACTCTAGGAAGAGTTGGTGGATCCAAACTTTTTCCATTTAAGAATGATGGAGGCCACTGTGTTCTTGGGGACCTTCAATGCTGCAGACATTTTTTTGTACATTTCCCCAGATCTGTGCCACAACACAATCCTGTTTCGGAGCTCTACAGACAATTCTCTCGACCTCATGGCTTGGTTTTTGCTCTGACATGCACTGTCGACCTTAAATAGACAGGTGTTTGCCTTTCAAAATATGTCCAATCAATTGAATTTATCACAGGTGGATTCCAATCAAGTTGTAGAAACATATCAAGGATGATCAATGGAAACAGGATGCACTTGAGCTCAATTTCGAGAAAGTTTTAAGTTCATCAGCGTACACGTCACGGAAAAACTGAAATGGTCCACCCACATAGACAGTGTGGCGAAGAAGGCGCAACAGCGCCTATAAAACCTCAGCAGACTGGAGAAATTTGACTTGCCTTCTAAAACCCTCACAAACTTTTACAGATGCACAATTGAGAGCATCCTGTCGGGCTGTATCACCTCCTGTTACGGCAACTGCACCGCTCACAACCGCAGGGCTCTCCAGAGGGTGGTGAGATCTGCACAACGCATCACTGGGGGCAAACTACCTGCCCTACAGGACACCTAAAGCACCCGATGTCACAGGAAGGCCAAAAAGATCATCAAGGACAACAACCACCATAGCCACTGCCTGTTCACCCCGTTACAATCCAGAAGGCGAGGTCAGTACAGGTGCATCAAAGCTGGGCCTGAGAGACTGAAAAATAGCTTCCATCTCAAGGTCATCAGACTGTTAAACAGCCATCTCTAACACAGAGGAGCTGCTGCCTACATACAGACTTGAAATCTTTGGCCACTCTAACAATGGATCACTAGTCACTTTATTAATGGCACTTTAATAATGATGTTTACATATCTTGCATTACTCATCCCATATGTAAACTCAGCAAAAAAAGAACTGCATTTATTTTCAGCAAACTTAACATGTGTAAATATATTTATGAACATAACAAGATTCAACAACTGAGACATAAACTGAACGAATTCCACAGACATGTAACAGAAATTGAATAATGTGTCCCTGAACAAAGGGGGAGGGCAACAGTCAGTATCTGGTGTGGCCACCAGCTGCATTAAGTACTGCAGTGCATCTCCTCCTCATGTACTGCACCAGATTTGCCAGTTCTTGCTGTGAGATGTTACCCCACTCTTCCACCAAGGCACCTGCTAGTTCCCGGACATTTCTGGGGGGAATGGCCCTAGCCCTCACCCTCCGATCCAACAGGTCCCAGACGTGCTCAACGGGATTGAGATCTGGCCTCTTCGCTGGCCATGGCAGAACACTGACATTCCTGTCTTGCAGGAAATCACTCATAAAACGAGTAGTATGGCTGGTGACATTGTCATGCAGGATGAGACTGCATGAAGGGTACCACATGAGGGAGGAGGATGCCTTCCCTGTAACGCACAGCGTTGAGATAGCCTGCAAGGACAACAAGCTCAGTCCCATGATGCTGTGACACATCGCTCCAGACCATGACGGACCCTCCACCTCCAAATTGATCCTGCTCCAGAGTACAGGCCTCGGTGTAACGCTCATTCCTTTGACAATAAATGCGAATTCGACCATCACCCTTGGTGAGACAAAACCGCGACTCGTCAGTGAAGAGCACTTTTTGCCAGTCTTGTCTGGTCCAGGGACGGCGGGTTTGTGCCCGTAGGCGATGTTGTTGCCGGTGATGTCTGGTGAGGACCTGCCTTACAACAGGCTTACAAGTCCTCAGTCCAGCCTCTCTCAGCCATTTGCAGTCAGTCTGAGCACTGATGGAGGGATTGTGCGTTCCTGGTATAACTCTGGCAGTTGTAGTTGCCATCCTGTACCTGTCCCGCAGATGTGATGTTCAGATGTACCGATCCTGTGCAGGTGTTGTTACATGTGGTCTGCCACTGCGAGGACGATCACCTGTCTGTTTCAATGCTCATCCATATATTTATATGTACATATTCTTAATCCTGTCCTTTACTTAGATTTGTGTGTATTAGGTAGTTGTGGATTTGATAGATTACTTGTTTGATATTGCTGCACTGTCGGAACTAGAAGCACAAGCATTTTCGCTACACTCGCAATAACATCTGCTAACCATGTGTATGCGACCAATAACATTTGATTTGATTTGATTTTGATTTGAGACTCATAGCAAAGGGCCTGAATACTTATGTAAAGTTATTTCGTTTTTTTATTTTAATGCATTTGCACAAAAAAAAAACTGTTTTCACTTTGTCATTATGGGGTATTGTATGTAGATTGATGAGGAAATATTATTAATTAATCTATTTTAGAATAAGGCTGTAACGTAACAAAATCTGGAAAAAGGGAAGGGGTCTGAATACTTTCCGAATGCACTGTATATGAACATGACTGGGCATTCTCAAATATCTGTATCCATTCATCATCATTACCAGCGTCTCCCAGGACTTCCTCACATTTTTATTTGACGTGTTTTGTGTCATCGGGAAAAGCGTCTATCAACCCTTGATACAGTTTGGAAATCAACTTTGGAGGTTTGTCAGACTGCCTTAAAATAGCATCTGGCTTGTTCAGTGTTTGCTGGACAGAGAGAATAAAGTGTTGTACCTGCAAAAATTAACCTCTTTCACAGACTGGCATGACAAATAATTATCTTGGTGTACATTCATACATTATATTATCCCAAAAAATAATCAATGGTTCAATAAAACGAAATGACCAGTATTCCCAGATCCCAGACTGTGGCTGTAAGTTTAAACTGCTGTCCTGTGGCTCCTGTAGGTCTATCCATCAATTCAAAATGGAACTTTTTATAATTCACTGAATATAATGCAAAATTCACTCCGTAGACTGGTCTTCCCTGGCTGTCTGACCCTGCTGGGGACCCCTGTCACCATCTGATCCTGCTAAAACATGATGAGCATAGTTTTGTGTACTGACTGCAGTAGAGGGTGCGGTCAGCATTTTTTCTATTGCGGCGTGGTCAGCATTTTTCTTGCTGCGTGTGGGAGCCTGCGGTCAGACAGACGACTTTGGGATTCAAATATTTTTGTTGTCCCACAAACGTAGCAAGTGTTGCTATCGTCATTCTTGCTTCCAGTTCAGTAGCCATACCTGCGAGATCAGGTGTGCGTGTGGCCTCAATTAAATAGAGTAGGCTATAGCCTATGTATACATGGGCGTAGAAGCACGTGGCAGTTATCTTTCCAAGGAAATGTACTTCCTAAATAGGCCTATGATCAGGTTATAGTCTACTACATTGCCTAGATATAGGTCTAAATATTGATCACCCATATTTCTCCATCTGAAAATCTTCCCGCCCCTAAAAGGTAGGCTATAAAAATAGCTCAAGAGAAAGTGCAAGTCTCTTCAACTCTGCTCTCTTTAATCTACATCTCGCATTTTGGCTGAAATAGCCCAGTAATACAATGTAAGGGCCTCTGGTAATTTAACCAATTTCTTAAGTTATGGGTGTGGGTGGGAGTGGGACAGAAAGCCAGAGGGTGTGGGTGGGAGCCGGACAGAAAGCCAGAGGGTGTGGGTGGGAGCCGGACAGAAAGCCAGAGGGTGTGGGTGGGAGTCAGACAGAAAGCCAGAGGGTGTGGGTGGGAGTCGGACAGAAAGCCAGAGGGTGTGGGTGGGAGTCGGACAGAAAGCCAGAGGGTGTGGGTGGGAGTGGGACAGAAAGCCAGAGGGTGTAGGTGGGAGTCGGACAGAAAGCCAGAGGGTGTGGGTGGGAGTGGGACAGAAAGCCAGAGCGGGAGCGGGATGAAGAAATCGGTCCTGCGCAGACCTCTACTGTGCACCACGACAGTGAAGCCTGTAACGTTAGATCTGTTTATTACTGTGTCAGTGTGAAAAGTAAGGAATTAGCAATGGGAAAAGGATCAATGTCAATCTTCAATCGGTTGGCCGATTGTTTCATTGTTTGAATCAGGTCAAGTTTGATTGAGGCAAAAATAATAGCTTGTGGACTGTAAAACCAACTTTTGGCCAGCTCTCTCTTTAAAGATACATTAACTGGCGAACTTCTGAAATGGGACAGATAACTAGAGGCTAGAGCTGACCTGGCTGTGGTAGCTACTCACTAGTGTAGATTATTCATTCACCTCAGTCAAGAGGGGATGAAACATTAGCTAATGTTACATGTCAGGTTACAATACTAGCTCAGCACTGCAAATAAACACTAGTTTATTCAGCAGTTAAACAGCAGTTACCTTGCCAGCTACATCAGTCAACTAAAGAGTAGCCATATTCTGCTAAGCTTCCTTTGCGCAACACGTACACACTATGCTCAACTGTCCCGTGCTGGCCCAGTCAGCCTTCCAGAAGCGTTGCCTTCACACAGCCTGTCAGCCCACTCGTCCTAAATCCTGTCGGATAAACACTCCAAACAGCCTATCCGACCGCTCGTAGGTGTCTGCATGGTCCTAAAGCACACCGTCGCCTTTAAAAAAAAAATCACATTCCAATGATAAAACTTGAAGGGACAAAAATGCAATTTCAGAATGTGGGAGGACATGTCCTGCTGCCAATTCATTTCCAGCAATATTTCCCCTGCTTGTCTGGTGTGTGTATCACTCCATGTGTAGTCAGTTGATGTGATAGCCTCTTGTGGGTTGACAGAAATATCTTCCCCAAAACCTTCTCCATTAAATGTTAAATGCAAAGAAGGCTGACCTGGCAGAAGTATATCATGAGTAAGTATATCATTTGTATCTATTATTTGTAATTTGTAAACTTTGCCATGAAATGATCAGCAGCAGTAAAGAACCATCACTAGACTGGCATATTAGACAGCACAGCTAAATGCCCAATTAAAGGGCCAGATGTGCAATTAAAGGGAAATTACACAAACACATATTTTTGGTTGTTTTCTTCCAGACCAAAGAAATGTGTCTTCAGATGTGATTTAAGCATTGACATGGACACAGAACATCCAACTTTGTTGTTTTTCTATGAACAATTGTAATTTTGAAAGTGAATTTAAAAAAAATAGGTGTCATGCAAGAAAAGGTTGGAGACCCATGTTCTAAGATAACATTAATACGGTAGCTACTGTAAGCCTAAGAGCTCCTGTCTAGCTATGGTTCAGCTAAACGGCAGCATTCAGCTACAGCCAGCACCGTTCTGTGAGGACACAGAAATGATTTTGTTTGGCTAGCTAGCTTGCTAGCTAACGTTACCTAGCTGTGTAGCCTATATTATAATATGAATGGCACTGTATGATAACATTACTGTACTTTTATATTCAAATAAAATGTATGGTAGGGATTCATTATTGATATGCTAACATTACTTAATCATGAAGCATGCTGTTAATGTTAGTGTACTGGCTAGTGGCTACTGTGATATTTACAGTCAATTTGAGCTGCAGATCACAAATGTTGTGTTGCCAGCCATAACGAAAGGTAAGGTCAGGATGTAATGTGAATTGAAAAGTAGAAATCTCTTTCGCCACTCTGCTCTTCAAACTCTTCATCGCTCGTAGTGGGAATAGGGCCTAAATGTGTCAATGCTAATCAAACACTGTTGCCAGGGAGAACTTGTGATAACGTCCTAGCCTACCAGGTCACTGGAGAACCCTAGAAAGCTGTCGTCTTACTTTACCGTCACTTTCGCATTTCATCATTTGCTGTAGCATTCCTGGGCCAGAAGAATAGCCTCGTAAAAGTGTTTTTTTGTTTGCCTATTGCCGAGATGATGTATTTGTTTTTTCCTCATATGGTGTTCTGCGAAGGGGCTCCCTTGAAAGAGCTTTTACAGGCTCCCTGTACGTCTGTCCAGGCTTTCTTCTGCCAGTGCTGGGGTGTCCCCCACTGGGGAGTCTAGCTGCAGTGAAAGCAGTAGCTGAGTAACTGACAGCTGAGATTGGAGAGAAGTGAAGCAAACCACTCTCACAAAATGGGATTTAATTTGTTTGGTTTACTCACGGGTCACTCGGTTATTTCTAATTTGTCCTGATGCGTCCTTACTTGGGATTGACAGCTAGTCGAAAATCATAATCAAGCAGTGTTTTTGTTTGTTTCTCCCCCAGATTTAGGTTTAGTTAGGGCTCAATGTGTTGATGCTCTAGGAAGGAGTCTGTTCTTGTTGAGGTGAAACACTGTCCTGGGGCAGTGTGATTGGCACCTTAGCCAACTGGAAGTAAACTGTTGGGTCCCCAGGGTGCCACAGCCTGTTTCCAGAGCATGCTGCCAGCCAGTGTTTGTGTGTGTGTTCTTGTGTGCGTGTCGGTGTGTGCGCGTGCACGCGAGAGGTGTGAGGGCCTCCTTGCCTGCAGTTACCCCAGTGCAGAGTGTCCCAGAGCACCTCATCGGCCCCCTCATACAGCCAGGAGAGGAATCACACTTGACAGCCTGCAGCACTTCACTTTGTTCCCATAAGGCTACAAGCCACGTCTCACTAATTTCTCGCCATTAAGCAGTAGAGAGTGTCTACAGCGATAAATACTCATCTGAGATCATTATTATCTTTGGTTACATTATGGCATTTTGAGGGCATGCACAGATTCACTATTTCATCCCTCTCTCGCTCTCTACCTCACACACATATTCTCTCTTCTATCTCACTATCCCACTTTCCACACACACGCACACGCACGCACACGCGCGCACACACACACACACACATGCTTACACTCACTCACATTAATCACCAGAAAAATGCCCTGGGTTCCAGTAATAACGAACGCTGGTCTTAAGTAGCAAAGGACCCACTTTTCAATAAATGAGCCCACTCAGTCCGGAAGGGCTTTTGAGTGTAGAGATGAAAGGCTCTTTGGAGAGCCTGTATTAATGAAATCTGCTGAGTGAAAGCTGAGATGCCTTCCCCGGCTGGCTGGCTGGCTGGCTGGTTAGCTGGCTGGCTGGGCCTGGGCCCCTCACCTGGTTACATTCGGACTCCTGCCTCTCCTGGCCCGCTGGCTTCAAGGTCACTGCAGTGCAACCAAGCACATCCAGAGACGCTTCCTCTTCCACTCAGCGCCATCACACACAAACACACACACAGGTTTATGCATGCGGGCACATATAAATACACACGCGTGTTCACACACACTCAGACACATATTTTCATACATAAACACACCCCAAACACACTTCATGAACTAAATAAACAACGATACACAAGCTAGTCAAAATGCTAAGATCCACACTGGTCCCCATCGCCTATTATAAGTCCACTCTGGTCCCTGTAAGGGTAATATGAAACACTTTCTGTTATGTTTAAATTCCCATAGATTTACTGTATGTATGAACAACCTCCACATTGACTCCCAATAGCTTCCTACTACTGCACAGAACCACCCCTGTAATATAATGTCCCCTTTCTCACTGCGTCAAGATGGCCCAAGCTGACGTTTCGGCTTCACATCCTTCTTCCGTGTATAGGTACAACTCTTTTTAATCGCAACAAGCGTTTATGCGACAACTTTTTTGAGTTCGGGCCCATCCCGTTTTCTGCTTATCTGGTTTCACACCAACCAAACGCGATGGTCCTCTTTCAATTATACCATGTTCCCTCCCAAAGACAACCCTGCATTGGAACACATCATGGAGGGACAAACCACCTCAGCAGAGAGCACATTACAGTCCCACACTACTCCCAGTGACACAGCTATTCAAGGCACTCATTTAATGCAGTTATAAATAAAGTCCTGTAATCAGAAAGGGCAATTACCTTGTAAACCTAATTATCCAAATCACAACTCTCCGTTTGTTGTAGTGACGGTTGCTACTCAGCTAAGTGGCACAAGGCCTTTGCTCACAGCGTGCTGCTCAGAGGATTCTGGGAGGGGGGGGGGGGGGGCAACAGTTTGCACTTTTGGAAATAAGATTCTACAGCACAACTTGTGTGAGTTCATTCTTAAGTTAATTCTTAAGGAAAGGTCCGTGCTTTACTAGCATCGTCTCTTACTAGCTCGTAGGTCTTAGTCCAGCTGTGTCCAACCCCCACACTCTTACTTTGAATCTCATCTGATCTTATATTCCTTTTATATGACTATGTACCACTATTACATGGAGTTAAGTTTAGTCTTCATGCACGCTCCATACGTTTGAGGTATTTTAAGATATGGAGGTCGACAGGGGTTCCTCTGTCTCTATGACTTATTTAGTGAGGAGATGACAGCACAACCCTGCCTGGCCCTCTCCGGAAGCGTGACCGGCTTTATGTAAAAGAACATTGACAAGCCGGCAGCCGAACGGTGCTCTTCAAGCTCCAAGGCTTCAACCTAAGGGGCCCCGACTGCAGATGGAGTAGGCTGTAGTGCAGACAGAGACAGAATGCTCTGCTCCTGGGGAGTAAGGGCTGGACACACACAAACACTTGCATACACACACGCATGCACACACACATGCACACACACACACACACACACTGGAGACTGGAGGACAGGACAGCAGGGCTGTTGACATGTTCTGAGAAGAGGGTTTCCTTTGAGGCTAAGGAGAGGGCCAGGAGAGGCCCAGGGGCAACCATGCACAGCGCCTTGAGTGCTGTTTTAGGAGTGAGGTCAAGCACAGGCGGCAGGGGATTTGACAGGAGGTAAAATAGGAGCCCCACGGTACTTCTCCCCTCAGCATTGACCCACGCAAACATTTGTCTGTTTGCATGCTATGGAGTGAAAGAGAGAGGGAGCGAAAGTAGAGAGAGGGCGAGAGAGAGAGAGAGAGTCAGAATTTCTGGTCCACTGCTTTCTCTGGGTCAAGGCCACTTGGCTTGGTTACGTTCCGTCATTTTGTGGAAGTGGCTCTACTTAGTGTTTTATGGCTGTTTGTGCTCATTGAACAACACAATACCAGAGGTCTGTGTCTCTGTGATAATTAAGGTGTGTGCAATGCAGTTAACCACGTTGATGGATGGCTCTTCACTCTTCAGAGTCTGAGACGCGGGATGGTTTCCCAACCCCTTGGCCCTGTATCTTTCTCTTATTTTTCTCTCCCTTCTCTCTCCTTCCCAGCCCGTCCCAGAACCAGACACTCTGTCTCTCTCTGTTGCCTGTGGGAGACCCCATCTCCTCCTCCAGCCAAACCCATCTCTTCTGACATTTGTTTCCAATCAAAACTCCAATCCCATTTTTTCCTCTTCAGAACCTGCAATAATAGTATTAACCTTTGGTAGAGTCCGCTCAACTCTCTCTCTTATCAACACTGCTAGACCCTCTCCTCTTACTCCAATGTAATACCATCCTTTGGGGAGTCTATTGGGTTTGCTGTAAGCCTGTGGTATTATCTTTGAAGGGCATGGCTTTGGTTTCTTCCGGTGGCTTTTGTCTCTTGTCTGACTCTATCTTGACTATCTTGGAGGAGAATGAGTCTGTATGCATAGCCATCAAAGTAACACAACACAATTTGAAGCCTATACATCGTTAGTTGGTAATAATTTGGGAAGGCCAGTAAGTCTTATCTCAAGGCACACAACACAGACAGAAAGCTCAGACACAATTATACACCGTTTCTCTGCCATGTTGTGTCTTTGTTTTGAATGCCTCCCTTAACACTTTGGGTGGCACACGCATACACACACACACACACACGCATACACACACATATACACACACACACACACACGCATACACACACATACACACACATGCATACACACACACGCATACACACACACGCATACACACACGCATACACACACACGCATACACACACACGCATACACACACATACACGGATACACACACATGCATACACACGCATGCATACACACACAGACGCATACACACACACACGCATACACACACACGCATACACACACGCATACACACAATCTATTATTCCATTATTGCTAAATAACAAGGCGTCCAGATTGTATTGTTACTCATTTGTAAGTGTCTCCTCTTCAATAAGAACGACTTAAATGATTTATCCACAAACTTTATATCACCCTGAGCCGAATGCAACGTATGATTGAGGACACAGTGGTCAGACATTCTCATCCAGATGACTAAAAATCCAACCAGATGAAATGCAACACCATCAATTCATTTCCTCTTGGAATATAACTTACCAATATAACTTTCACTGAACAGCTCTGAGGAGAGAGAAATTAAATAAAAACTGATATTTTTCCTTGTGGCCGACAAGGAAATGCAATCACTTTTACTGGGCTTCTCTTGTTAAAAAAGTACCACTCTTATTTATACAGGAGCTCCTATTTGAACAGACCATTTACTCCGTGTTTGACCTTTTTAAACCTGCATCCATTTATGATATAACTGGTTCTTAGGGAGAATGGAGTGGTGGTGTTATATTTTGGGGGTTTGGTACGCAGGAGTTCAGTGTGATACAGAGAGGGATAAAACCTTCTCCAGTCATTACTTAGCGAGGAGTCTTGGGTAAAAGAGGCCTGTTTCCTCTCCCCTCTCCCCCAGTTTGTTACCCAATCTCCCCTCATCGTGTGGGCTTCTGCCCCCCCCCCCCCAAACCCACCAGCCGAGCTGCTGCTGGAGCCACTCAAATAAGGAACCTTGTGGTCTTTGAGAAAAGTCTCCTGTCTGGAAGCTCACAGACTATGGGTCTATGTGTTTACTCTTACAACAGAACCATCTGTCCTTGTTTTCCTGTGTGTGTGTGTGTGCGTGTGTGTGTGTGTGTGTGTGTGTGTGTGTGTGTGTGTGTGTGTGTGTGTGTGTGTGTGTGTGTGTGTTTGTCAGCATATTGGTGTCCATGGAATTCTCGTGATGAGTAGAAAATAACGACGCAAACTGTGAGTGTGTTTTTCTGTTTGGACGTGTGTCCCTTCGCACACTGCACCACTGACCCACGTGGATGGAGGTGACTAACTAGAGTTCGGGGGTTCTCCTCTTCTCTCGTCTCCGCTGCTCGCTGCCAACAGGAGGCGGTGATTGCCAAGGCATCCTCCCTGCTCTGATTTCTCTTTCTCTCTCTCTCTCTCTCTCTCTCTCTCTCTCTCTCTCTCTCTCTCTCTCTCTCTCTCTCTCTCTCTCTCTCTCTCTCTCTCTCTCTCTCTCTCTCTCTCTCTCTCTCTCTCTCTCTCTCTCTCTCTCTCTCTGGGCTCTAATCACAGCTCTCTGCAGCACTAAATAGGCGGGTAGGAAGAGCACACGCAAGGCTGTGGTCCCGAGCTCACCAACTGGGACTGGACTCCCCCGGTACTGTGCTTTTAGACCCGTAAATCTCGCTTAGCCCAGCTGCTTGCCTAATGTGCTTGTACACACAAACACAACATAAGCCTATTCCCAGCCAGAGCTTAGCCTAACATGCTGTACGCATTGCCTCCCACATACACACATGATCAGAGGCATACTCACACACACACACACACACGGCGACGATAGCCACACATAGAGAACAGAGGGGACAGAGCAGCCAGCTTAAGTACACACGTACGCCCACTTCTTCCTTGCTGGAGCTGGCTGGAGGGCCATGAGATTGGGCGTTCCTCCTCCTCCACCCTCACCACCACCATAGGGGCTCATGGGACAGCATCTATCGCCACGAAGACGTCTGTCACAGAGTCCACAGAGTCCACCACTCTGCCCTATTCACCCCACGGAGAACTCAACTCCCAGCCCCCTCTTGAGTACAGTGCAGAGAGACCTGCACACAGTCCATACACATTACCCAGAAGAGCTAGTGCTTGAAGAACAGCATATGTCTCTAGAATTACTCTAATTTGGAACGGAGAAGGGGGAAAAAAAATATCAATATAAAAAAGCTCTCTCTCTCTCTTTGTACTGTGTTGCCAAGTCCTGCCTGGTTGGGTGGAGAGGTGACTGGCTGTGCTGCAGTCAGCTCCAATAAGAAGAAAAAGGCTCTGTGCCTCTCTCTCTCTCTCTCTCTCTTTCCCTCTCTCCATGTCTCCATGTCTCCATGCCACGTCTTCTGACGTGTATGCAGCTCCGCTGGCTACCATGGTAACGACGACAGGTCTCTCCGCAGTCAGATAATCAGATAGAGTAAGGGAAGTCTGTGCCAGTGACTCACACCCCTGCCTTTGCCTCCGAGCGGCTCCTAGGGGCCTGAGAGGCATGTTGGAGACAAGGCCCCACCCTCTCGCCGTACCACCTGGTACCCATCAGACAGACAGGACAAAGGGTCGACAGAGAGAGAGAGAGAGAGAGAGAGGAATCAGGCACGACTTTAATATCTGCTGGCCCCAGGGTGTATTCACCAGCTCAGGCCCTGTCCATATGTTTGGCTAACCCCTCCATGAAACTACCCAGCTCCTATCATCATCCCAGGCACGTAAATCTGGTTGCTTGGCATCCCGGGCCTGGGCCGCCCGGAGCAGCGCGGGGATCAGACGCCAGACCTGCCTGGATCTTCATGGAAAAGATGTCGCATGGCGTGTGGTACCCAACTAGCCCAACCAAAATTTGAGCTTTAGTATAATGCAGGGGTATTTAAATCTTACCCCAATCTGGAGCACTGCTGGTTCCCTGTTCTACCTGACAATGAATTGCACCCACCTGTCCCAGCCAAGTCTAAATCCCTGATTAGAGGGGAAGAATTACAAAACTGAAACTAGCTTTGAGGTCCAGATATGAATTTGAGGGTTCTTGTGCAACCTATTCTATTGAAAATGTCCCAATGACCAACTTGAACCCGTGTTAGGGACTTGGTGTTGGGATCGCCTGGCCTCATCCTCCGTGGTGTCCTGTGCGGTTGAGGCCAGTAGTATTTTAAAGGATCAACCTGATCATGTGAGAAGAGGTCATTGCGTAGATGCACACGTTTTCCATTTGAATTTCACTTCACTCCCCTCTCTCACCCTTAAATACCACATCCCACAATCCATCTCCCCATAGACCCTCTTTGTCCAAAAAGCAATTCCCTCTCATCCGCTTTTAACTGTTGGGCGCGAGTTACACAGCCAGAGGACAATCGTGGAGACCAGCAGGACAGGCTGCTTTGGGCCCTCGCTGTGTCGGCAGCTGTGTCCGCAGCAGGCCTCTGAATGGAGGCGCCTCTCCCCGACGACTAAAGACAGAAAACAACATTGAACGAGTGGGAAGTAAGTGGCTCCATTCTTGGGGCCCTGATTTTCTTTTTCCTGCTTGTTTGTTTTTCAGATGGGTTCTATAGAGAAGCTGCCAGCTCTCGTTGAGTTGCCTCTGCTCTAATGAGCAAGGGGGGAGGTTTCTCTCTGTTAGAATGTGGAGGATTTGTTCACCTTGCCGCTCACCCCCTCCAAAATCACGCATTGTTCCCTTTTCCCTCCATTTCCCTCCACTAAAGACTCCCAATGGCAAAGATTTTCAATGGCTCTGAGTTTTAATCCGAGTACAAACTTCCCCGGCAAATGATTTTTCCTTTGGGCTGTATGGGTGGTGGGGGGGGAGAGTAGAGGAGATTGTCCTGGTGTTGTTTGCTGGTCTGCTGAAGCAGCGAGCCTCATTAAGTTAGGCATGTCACAACACAGGAAGGCTCTGGGCCTTAACAAATGGTGATTGTGTTGCACCGAGGGCTGCCAGGTGTGTGTATTGTGCAAGAAATCCTCAGTAGTAGCGACCGACAGTCCGCGAGGGACGGCTGGAGACTGTCATTGCCCACAAGTGTTTCTGCCGAATCGATTAGCGCCATCATCAAGTGAACGCTGGCGTGAGTGTGTCATTAGGTCAGACATTGTGCCATCTTCTGTCTGTCTGAGACGAGAGGCCAGACAAGAGTGACTGTCCTTTCCGATGTACTGTATGATCCACTTGTTATTGCCCAACAATGGACGCCTTGCCCCCGGTTGTCATAACAGCAAATGGGCAAAATAACTGTCACTCCTTGCAGCCTCTTCACATTCACCTAACCATAGAATGCCATATTAGAACTCTAGAAGGGACATGATCAATTAATAGGATTTCTGTGTACCTAATACCCTCTACCACAGAGGTCTATGAGCCTTTTCGATCAGTCACCAAGTGTTCAGTGTTGGTTTTGTGTTGAGAAACAACAGGAAGAGCTGCCTTTTTATTGCTGAGTCTTCGCATATAGAATGGCAGAAGGGACACATTGGAGAGTTGAACGACACTGAGGAGAGAAGGCCGGACATGTCAGTAGCAGAGGAAGAGAAAGGAGATGTGATGGGGGTGACGGAAGTATAGAGAAGTGGGGTGGAGTGGGGGATGGAGAGGTTGTGTTGAGGTACGCTGCAGGCCCCATGGTGCTCTATCCAGGTACGGTGCCCTGCCCAGCAGCCCGTGTCGTTGTGTGGCCCTCTGACCCCCTCTGTGACCCCAGGTGCCCTGCAGGTGTGCTTGCTTATGCACCGCCCCGGAATGTGGCCCCACGCTGAGAGATACCCATCAGCCACCACATTCCACACAGCCTGGGGCGGGGATGGGGGGTGGGGGTCGACGGGGGGTTGTGGGTGGGGGGGAGATGGCGGCGGAAGGGACAAAGGGCAGTTCTGTCAGAGAGAAAGGGGGAAGAATGCACCCTGCTGCAGCTCCTTCCCAACCCGGGCTGACCAGAGTAATATTGGTAAAGGGGGAGGGTGGGGGAGACAGAAGGAGGGGAGGGGGATTTCCGCTGCCACACCCCACTCCCCCGACGGACGGACGCTGCCTGCCTGCGAGTGCAAACAGGTGTCCGCTGTCAAAGAGAGAACTGTCTGGCATCTGGGGCACAATCCCTGTGTCTGTCCCAACCTGATGCTGCCAACTGACGCCAGCTGCAAGAAAACACACAGCAGACCCAAAGAGCTGTCATGTGCACAGAGATGAGATATGCAGGCTAAAGAAACACTGTCGGCCAAACGATGAAGATTCTGTCGTGCGATATTTAGTTTGGGTGTTCACTGTCTTCACGGCCTTCTGCAGGACATCACTGTATTATTTATGACACATCTTTCATAAGATAATCGTTCTTGGATGTATCCGGACCCTCCAGGACTCATCCTCTGTTATGTCAGGGCTGTGTGGAGGAGAGGAGAACGGTACGGGGCTAAAACAGCAAGCAGACAAGCCAAAGAAATGAGCGGTCGGTCCCATTCCCCACTTTTATAACTCCTGTTAAAATTAGTGGCTGGCCTGTCTCACTGCCAAGAACACTCTTTTAATTCCAATAACATTCATAAATTCATTCCCATGTCCTCCTCCTGTGGAATGATTCGGGGGATCCGAGGGGCGAAGAGTCCTTCACTGTGGAATGGAGAAGCCTTAATTAAAACCAAGTGGGCATTGGCAGCCATTGGCAGCCATCACCCCCATCCTCTCGATCTCTCAACAGTCAGCAGGATTGTAATTCTCAAAGGTCAAGTGAACGTGTCGGGCTTAGGATTTCTCTCCACTGTTCCTCCCATGCAAATGACATCGGACTGCACGCTGCGATGGAAAGGTCTGCTTTCTAGGCAGTATTAGATATAGTAAAAAATGACACTATAGTGGGGTGAAAATATCCAGCTGTGAAACGCAAGAAAGTATGGCAAGTATTTAGAGGAATCGTTGAGGATGTTGTTGTTGTTGTTTAATGTCTTTAAACGGGATAACTTGCTCAACTGCATGGGCCCCCTACACCCCTCTCCTTGTTGAGGCAGCTAGCATTGAAGGAGTTAGAGACTGTCGAAGGCAGTTAAAGTCAGTCGGACCAGAGTCAGTCTTGGTAAATGTACCCCGGAGCAGTGAGATGACCTGCTGTGACACTGAAACACATTCAAAGGAATGTGAGTAATGTCTGTAATGCTCTGGTTTACAACGGCTCTCTCTCTCCCAAAATCCCCCATTGCTGTGGGAAGGACACAACAGACAGATAGAGGTGGTTAAAAGTAGAGAAAGCAGGCCCAGGTTCATTAAGTGAATGAATAAACCATTGTGTATTTGTGAAACGCATGCATGATCTTGCAGAGACACTGTAAATAATACATGAGGCTCCCCCCTAAAGCTGCAACGCAACATCTGAAACTATCTGTGTGTGTGTGTGTGTGTGTGTGTGTGTGCAAAAAATGTCTCATCCTATAAAAATACCAGATTCCCAACATCCATTCCAAGTCCAAACATCGAAGATCTGTGAGCAACGCGAGGCTGATCACATTGTTATTTCTCCAAGCCAGTCACTTAAATATTAGCTTTGTGCATAAACAAACAGGGTGTCGCGGAGCAGTCCTGTTGTGATGATGTCGAAGGGTGTCTCCATTGAGAGGACAGACATTTTGGCTGGGCGGTTCATTTTCCTGTGAGAAAATAAACAGGGGTTAGCTGGTGTTGCTACGGCGCTCAGCTCCTTCACAGAGCTGCGGGTATAAAGGGACTGGACTGTGAGGACAATAGGAGAGGTCATTCCTCATTACGTCTATAAGCCTAATGGACAGAGAGCACAGGCTGGCTGTGACAGCACCAATACACTTGCAAGAAGTCACGTCCTGTAGAGTCCGAGCGTTGCTTAGCTCCTCTAGGTCTAGGGTTGCACAATTCCAGTAACTTCCTGGTTGGATGATTCTGAATTTCCTGCTTAATCCCTCTATATCCCTCTAGGTCTATATGCTAAAGAAAGCGAGAGAGAGGTGTGTTGGATGCAGCTGTTAGATATTCTTTTGATTTCTGTAAACATGTAATCTGGTTTATCCTGTTTGTCAAAAGTGGGTATTGGTTTCCAAAAGCTGTATACATTAGCGTCTACATATATTCTGTAGGCCTGAATCTAATTCACACCCATTGGAAAACAGTAGGTCTTATTTCATCCTTCACTGACTCTGTCTACTCTGTCTCTGTCATCATCACAGCTTGACTGGCGGATTCCCACTACAGCCCAGACGGAGATGTGATGGTCAGGGTCTATCGGATGTGTTTGGCTTGTTTTAATGTATTATTCATCCTGATGATGAACCCGCTCATGCATCTCGTCACCCGGACGTCTATCACAGGATACACTAGCATCACACACTGTGGGCTGTAGCACTTAGGTGTCAAGTGTATTTTCAGTCACCCCGGACGATGGCTATAGAATCCCACATTCCTCTCTGCCACCCCATTCTCCTTCCCATTCTCCCAGCCTTTAGACTATGGGTACATCCCAAATGGCACCCTGTTCCCTATATAGTGCACTACTTTTGACTAGAGCCCTATGGGGACCAGAGCTCCTAAATAGGGAAGAGAGTGCCATTTGGGACTCAACCTATAACAATATGGGTGGGGGGGAAGAACCGGGTCGTACTCATTTTACTCTCTCCTGGTTGTACAGTCAGCCAGTACATGTGTGTACACCCCCCCCAATCCTTCCCATCCGCCCCTCCAAAAGAGACAAAGGCGTAAATCTTTCACACAAACATGCCATAAGATAGACAGCGGCTTTTCTGGGAAAAGGAGTCATGATTCTTGTGATGCTGTGGGGGGATATCCAGGGTGGGTTGAAGGTCAGGTCTTTTAGTCATGTAGTTAGTCAACGCTCCATGTTTACACTTTCACTTGGTGTCATGTGACTTAGTACATGCCAGTACAAGACACACACACACACACACACACACACACACACAGTCCCAATAGGCTATACGATCCTCCTACTCTCTTACAGAACCTTATGCTCTATTATCATAAACACAATTTCCCGTTGCAAGTCCGTCAATCCAATCTCTGCTTCCTCTATCTTCTCCTCCCTTCCTCTCTGTCTGTCATCGCCACACTCTAGTTAGTTCTCTCTCCGTCCTCCTTCTGGGCATCCATCCTTTGTGTTTCCATGGATCCCTCGAGTTTCCATGGTAGCCTGTGCGTCTGGGAGAGAGAGAGAGGCTGTGCATATAGATTGTTAATTACAGTCAGACTCCAACACAGGGAGATGTGATTAATGGAAATGTGATCCATGGTAGATTTCAAAATCAATATGATTAAACCTTAATTCGCTCTGGATTACCCCTGCCTCAGTCTCGGTTTCAGTTAGGCGAGCACTGGGAGAGAGAGTGAAGTCGAGGCATCAGTGGCTTCTGTCTTTGTGGGTCGCGTCTAGCTAACTATGGTGTTCAGTATGCATTGGGGTCTTGAGTTCTAGATTGGAATCGGAGTTGGGTTGGAGACCCCTCTTTTATTGATCAATCATATGATCGGATGCCTGCAGAAAAGTTGATCAAAAGCCTTAAACCTGTTGATTCACCAGACAGAGCCTATTAAGAGTTTGCTTGCTGAACACATCTGCCAGAGAGGTTCTCTGCTCGGCAATAATTCACAGAGTGAAGTCCCACCGATGCTCACATAGAGGAAGAACATTATACAGCCCATGTAGGAATATATGCAGCGTTACGGGTGATGAAATTGGCAGTGGTCTACTTATTTCCCTCTCTCGGTCAAACAGCACCGTTCCCATTAGATTATTAGTGATTTATTCAACGCGGCACCGAAGTTGACGAGGTCTCTTAGTTTGATGGCAATCTTTGTTTGGCCAAGAGAATAATTGCCTTTGAACTTGTCAGTGGAGCCGTTCTGTGAAGTTATTGCATTTGGGGGTTCAATTGGGGGCTTTGTTGAGCTCCTTTCAAGCTCTTGTGCGCACAGCAAGCTCGTCTCTTCTTCCTGTGTGTCTGAACTGTGAAGCCAGGGGATTGATCTCGCTGTCTGTGTAGAGAGAGGTGTCAGCGTGTTTGCACGCACGCACGCACGCACACACGCACACACACACACACACACACACACACACACACACACACACACTGGTGTGTGTCAGCGAGTACACACATCCTCTTCCATCAACACCTCCGTGTGTGCACTTCCTCCTCACTGATTGCATCTGCAGATTGAACGTGTCTTCTTCTCTCCTGTGCCTAGAGGCCGGGTGGACTGAATCTTTCTCCATCAGATAGCCACCGGGAAGCAGTGGAAAGAAAGGCCCTCCCACTGGAACAATCCCAGACCTGGGAGGGCCAGAGAGCTGGACCTGAGGGCAGTGGAGCAGAAACTGAACTGAATACATCAGACAGCTGGACTATCCTACAGTCGTAGGATGAATAGTGTATTATCACTATAGCCATAGAAAAGAGCGTACTCTTACAATAACCACCTGTATATAGAATAGAGGTCAAAGGCGTTCCAGGTCTGGGATAAAAGTTCAAAAAGCTAATTAGTAAGTAAAATGTGATCATTAGTCTGAACTGCTTTGTAGAGATTGTAAGAGGGCCAGTGTTTTGTCAAGGAGCAACCTCTTTGTCTCCTCCACTTCCAGGAAGCAGAGTTGAGTGGTTAGGAGGTGTGTGAAAGGGAAGAGGATGGAAGAGGGGTGGAGAGTGGCCCCCTCGACAGACCGGGCTAAAGGGGGGCTAATTGAGTGGAACCGGAGACTCTGTGAGACTGGGATTAGGCCAATTGTAAATCAGGGCCCAGAGTTAATGAGAATGGGCTGAAAGTGACACTTGACTGATACATGGCCGTAATTGGACAGGAGGAGCTTTTTTAGGCTTTGAAGACATAGCAGCCGGTTGCCGGGGCGAGTTGCCTTTGGTCCACGAGAGTGGTCTCCCTGACCCCTTGACCCTGTTGGTTTCGACACCCACATAGCTGAGTGTCACCGGGCAACCTGTCGTTACCGAGTGCCCTCTGGCATCCCCACCAATCACAGTTTAGTGTTAGGTGTCATGTGGGATGGATGCTTCGGCCAGTAATTGTAGGCTGTTGGTCTAATTTATGTTTGGCTGATTGCTATTGGCTCTGAATGATATGAAATCCATCTGCTACTTTCAGTCAACTGAATTGTTATTTTGGAGGTACACTACATGACCAAAAGTATGTGGACACCTGCTCATCGAACATCTCATTCCAAAATCATGGGCATTAATTTAGAGTTGGTCCCCCCTTTGCTGCAATAACGGCCTCCGCTATTCTGGGAAGGCCTTCCACTGTGGGGACTTGCTTCCATTCAGCCACAAAAGCATTTGTGAGGTCGGACACTGATGTTTGGAGATTAGGCCTGGCTCGCAGTTGGCATTCCAATTCAACCCAAAGGTGTTCAATGGCGTTGAGGTTCGAGCTCTGTGCAGGCCAGTCAAGTTCTTCAACACTGATCTTGACAAACCATTTCTGTATGGACTTAGCTTTGTGCATGGGGGCACTGTCATGCTGAAACAGGAAAGGGCCTTCCACAAACTGTTGCCACAAAGTTGGAAGCACAGAATCATCTAGAATGTTATTCTACTGTATGCTGTAGCATTAAGATAACCCTTCACTAGAACTAAGGGGCCTAGTCCAAACCATGAAAAACAGCCCCAGACCATTATTCCTTCTCCACCAAAATGTACAGTTGGCACTTTTTGCATTCTGGTAGGAAGCGTTCTCCTGGCATCCGCCAAACCCAGATTTATCTGTTGGACTGCCAGATGGTGAGGCGTGATTCATCACTCCAGAGAACACATTTCCACTGCTCCAGAATCCAATGGCGAGCTTTACACCTCTCCAGCCGGCGCATGGTAATCTTCATCTTAATTGCTCCTAGACGTTTCCACTTTACAATAACAGCACTTACAGTTGACCAGGGCAGCTCTAGCGGGGCAGAAATTTGACGAACTGACTTGTTGGAAAGGTGGCATCCTATGACAGTGCCACGTTGAAAGTCACTGAGCTCTTCAGAAAGGCCATTCTACTGCCAATGTTTGGCAATGGAGATTGCATGGCTGTGTGCATGATTTTATACACCTGGCAGAAACCGGTATGACTGAAATAGCTGAATCCACTCATTTTGAAGGGGTGTCCACATACTTTTGTGTATATAGTGTAGTTTGAAAAACAGCTTAAGGCCTAATCACTAAACCGTAATACTTCATTCATCACTAATGACTTTGCATCAGAATCAATGAAGAGACACTTCTACCTTCAGTTTTTTTCAACAAATGGATCATAGAGGCCAAAAGCATTAACCCAGGCTAATACAAACTGACTAGACAAAGCCTTGGCAGATTACAGTTGAGTTTAAAGACCGAGAGGAAATGTCAATCACCTGAGGCCTGCCGTTCTCTCCAACACTTTCCATTCTCTTATGCCTTTTCATGTATTTTCTTTTTCGGATGATTTCCCTGGCTTCGGCTTGCTACCAAAGCTGTTTTGTCAGTTTTTCGTTTTTCTTTCTTAGTAAAACAATGTTTACTTTGGCTCACTCTCGCTCTCGGACTCTGTACCGACACCAGCTCATGTTGTTAAGTGTATGACAGATGAGCTATGTTGTAGCCTAGCCAGACAGCCTGACGTCTGTCTGTCCCGCACTCTCTCATGGATGGAGCATCCACTCCACTGCCTCATCCACTCCACTGCCTCAGCTGCCTCTCTCCGCCTGCCTCGGCCACCTTGCCGAGGCATACTGTATTCATCCCTTCATCCCTTCCTTTTCCTGCTCAGGTACCTATTCCCTCTTTCCCTTGGTTCACTACTCCAGGTGATTTCCTTAGCACGTCGGACTCATTTGTTTGTACTATAGGTTACTGCAGGCCTCATTACCATTACCCGAGCTGAAACCTCTGTAGAGGAAATCATGAGTCTTAGGGGGATGTGTGAGCTCCCCTCTCTTTGACAAGCAGACATGCTTTTAATGACAGGTGGATTTATATAATGACCTTTCCAGATCTGGACGATCACGGTAGATCTTACACACACAGCTTATACCTCACAGGGAAGGGGAATTAAGCCTCTCTCTCACTCACACTCCCTCTCTATCTTTCCTTCTGGGTGTCCCTGGTTGCTGACCGGTAGCGGAGCCCCTCCCCCTCTCCCTTATTAGCACAAAGCCAAGTGGACGTCCATCTGTCCATCCGTCCAGGAAGCCGCCTGTGTGGCTGTGGCCCCCGTCTTAATTAGAATTTTAATGAGCCTAATCAGTTGTTCTTGGAAGCGTGCAACCCTGGTCCCTTACTCTCTTCCTCTCTTTGTGCTCGCTCATTAAATCCAGCGTAATCACCCGGGCCCAGCCTCTACACGGCTAATTCTTCCTGCATCTTTTATCTCTTAATAAGGGGATAAGGCATGGAAATTGATTAATCTCCTTTCGCTGCTTGAAGTATTAAGCAGATTATTATTGTTGTTATAATTACTTTTAGTCGTGCCACTTGCTCCTCTGTGCTTTCATATGCCGGGTTAGCTTTAGTAGATCCAAGTCATTCCCTGTTGTTCTGCCAGTACCATTTCCTTGGTGGTAAATGAGACACACACACACACATCCCATGTGTGATTAAATCAAATATCCTGGAGAACATTGCCAATTGTCTTTTCTGAAGAGAGAGCGAGAGAGAGAGGGAGAGAAAATGTAAATATAAAACCATTCTGTCACATGGTATCTAATTAGATGTATCGATCTTACAAGAGGAGCTTGTATTAAAGAAGAAAACAACGTTCTTGAGATGAGTTATCTACATTCCAAATGACTGCACACTGCCACAAAAGTTGAGCAGACGAAGGGCTCTATTTTAACAGACCTAACGCAATGGTAAATCTAAGTGGTAGCACTATACGTTTGGGGGTTTGTCCAAAATATTTCTATTTTCACCACCAGAACCATGGGGTGCACCATGGGGTGCAGTAGCTGGCAATGGAGCGAAAGGGCTAGGTTTTGATGAATAAACATGTTGAAGTTGGCCAAACTAAATATGTGGTTGCTTCAGGCTGTGTATTTACAGCCTTTTATGTGTTGCATTGTCATCAAATCCATTTCAAATGTTTTTGTCCATTATAACCTAGTTTGTTAAGTAGCCTACAGAAACTAAATGTAGGCCTATCCCATATTTACTAAGTATGTTGAACATGTTATTGAGCAGCAATTTCATGGCTTCAATATTGAAAAAAATATTGTTAACATAGCATTCACCCCGATATAGGTCAAATGAGTTAGATGTATTATGTCTGAGCCTTGGACCTAAAAATAAAACAAAACAACTTATTCTAAATAGGCTCTGTCTGAATACAGTTACAGGCATCATAATTGCTCCCCGTGGGAATATACTATTAGGCCTAAAACAAAGTAGACAATGGAGGGTTTTTACACACATCTACATTTTTGCTGGGAAAAAGATCCAATATAAAGAGAAAGGGGGAATGTCCACTCACCGTTGCTGCTCCCAAAGATATACACAGTACATATAGCTGTAGCCTACCATTGCCGTTGATATGGCCAGTTGTGGCTTTGCCACGTGAAAGGTAACAAACAAATATATATATAGAATAAATGTAGCCTACAAGCAGATTCAGCACCACGGACAGTGATCATAATGACCACCATTTGACAGTTAGGTCCAACAGAGGAAGGTGGAGGTATAAGGGCACAAGACCCAAATGCAGACACAGGAGGCAGAGGGTTGAGCTCCGATATTTATTGTACCAAAAGGGGTAGGCAAAAGGCAGATCGGGGACAGGCGAGAGTTCATAAACCAGGTCAGTACCAGGCGCTAGGTAGGCTCGAGGTCAGGACAGGCAGGGGTTCGGTGTACAGGTCCGAGTCCAAACAGTACAAGGGGATAGGCAGGCTCGAGGTCAGAACAGGCAGAATGGTCAGGCAGGCGGATACGGCGTCAGGACAGGCAAGGGTCAAAACCAGGAGGGCTAGGGGAAAAAAAGAGACTGGGAAAAATAGGAGCTAGGAGAACCGCTGGTTGACTTGGCAAAACAAGACGAACTGGCACAGAGAGACAGGAAACACAGGGATAAATGCATCAGGGACTAATGGGGAAAACAGGAGACACCTGGAGGTGGGTGGAGACAATCACAAAGGCAGGTGAAACAGATCAGGGTGTGACAGGAAGATGCATTTTTTGACAAAATTATTTTTTAATAACTTAGTGTTCCTAAACAGGCTTCCTACAGTCACTGACACATTTCATGCAATGGCAATCGCACATAATGAGTTCAAACCTTTCACAGACGGCTGGACAAAAAGAATGTCCACTATAAATAAAAAAAGAGAATGTCTGTTGACTGTTTTGCTGCTCGAGATATTTTAATAAAACATTGGTGATGTGCCTAAGGCTACTGTGTGCCCTTCAGCTGGCAATATCAATGCCATTACAAATTGCGTTCCCGCTAAGACCAGCTTTTGGTCGGTCTTAAATATCCCAAGTTGTGCTCACTGAAAAGGACATATTGGCGGACGTTTTTAAGAACACACCTCAAATATTTCCACCCTTCCCAGCCAGCTGATGTTAGACAGGTCAAAGACCTGGAAAATGCCAGTGTGGCAGTTTTTCCATAACAAAATTGCAATCTAATGTGCATTTGACACTTGCGCCTCCTTACCGCCAGACAAAAATAGAGCCCCGAATGAACTAAAGCTGTGACCTATTTTGATACATAAACCATAGTTGCTCAATTACGTGGTGTTTATTTCCTTTCTTGTAAACACATCTTTTTTTTCCGGGGCTTTTGGGATCAGCGGGTGTGGTATTTCCCACAAAACAAAATGTACATACACTCTACCTCATACCAGTCTCTGTAAAGTTCTTATGGGCTCGAGATGAAATGTATTTCTTGAATGAATTATATCCAAGCTTATTTTAATTCAAGACCTTCCTTCCTTTTGTGCGTTCACTGGGGTGGTTTGGTGGAATGTGAGTATTCATTCATGGGCTCTGTCCCCGTCGTAGCCGTGGGTGCGGGGTGAAAGAAGGACGCAAGGCGAAGACATTTCGAGAAGGAGCAGGCTCCTTTGAGTCTAAACACCTTGCCTAGGAGCTCCCTGTTCCTGTCACATCTCAGCAGCTGCTGCTTGTTCACACCAACGCTGTGGACCGCGGTTCTGACCTCCCCCAAAGCCACTCCGCAGTGCACTACCACCGCTGAAGCCCCGGTCAAAACAGACCTCGTAGGGACGAGGTAGGAGGGCTGACCCGACGCAGGGGGGGCTGATTTGTTAGGTGTTACAGCACAGTGAGAGACAGGCTGCTTCCTGAGTCCTCAGACTCTCATTCCTCAGCTCCTCTGATTGGCCGGGTGCAGCTCCTCAAATCCCACCACAAAACTCTTTCTATAATAAGCCTTGTGGGACATCTCTGTTTGAATAATGGATATGTAGTCTAAATGGCAAATTCAAAGCATATGGTTCCATTTTTATTTTGTCACTCCTCTGGGCAGTTTGTGAGGTTTCCTCCGGTATGCTGACATTAATTATTGACTCACTGCTGCACCGACGAGGTCCACTGCGAAACACGCCAAGTCTACAGATGTAGGATCTTATTTTGAGCCAGTTTGCTACACCAGGAAAATAATCCTATCAACAGGAAATTTGATTTATTATGTGGATTATAGTTAATGGACATTTTTGTAGGGGTTTACATGTTTTTCGTAATGGAAAATTACAAACTTCAGAAGCCTAACCCTAACCTCAAATATTCTACACATTTTACATTTGTAGTTATCCTGCAACAGGCTAATCAAATTAAGATACTACATCTGTATGATTAAATATTTGCATCACTTTTTTTCTTCTAAATGCAGAAATGCAGCTCATGAAGGAACGTGTATCGAGGAATGAGAAACATATGGCTCCTAAAAACCTACACCAAAACCAATGTTCGCTTTAAGCTTTCACAGGGTACCTGGTTTTATGGGGTAATAATTTACGAAATAATGGGAGCTGGGTGCTAATATCTGGCATTTCTTCCTGAAATAACTCCGCCGCAGCACCTGAGGCAACAGAAATGGAATTCACAAAGGTGAGTGGGGAGAGGGAGGACCACCCAGGTATAGATGACCCACCTGGATGGAGGACCTCAGAGGTCTGATACTTCTGATACTCTCTACATGGCCCTCCAGGGAGGATCTCTCTCTGTCCTCATCTCAACACACTTTGGCTGTTGGCCTTGTCCTCCTTGGCTTCCGCCCCCTTGTTGAGATGAACCAGACGCATCGTTCCTCATTGGGCCTTTGAAGGTGAATGTGTTAGGCTGGCGGCTGTGTTACCATGCACTGTAGCGAGAGAGAGCCAGGTCGGAGAGAGCTAGCCAGCAGGACGTGCCTGAGCAAGGAGCCTGCAGATGGAAACTGCGTTTGACCACTCTCATCTCAAAGCACTGTTGACCCCTGACCTCAGAGGTGAAAGGTTCTGGGTGTTCTTCCAGTGGCTGGCCCTTCTCCCTCCTCTTCCCTCCTCCCTACTCTTCTCCAGGGCTGGCAGAGACAGGCCCACTTGTCAGAACGGCCAGGTCAGGCCTCAGCGTGCAGGGTTATAGTACTTCACAGCTGGCTCCAGTTTGGCCTTTGATCTGAGTACAGGGTGTCGGGGCCTGGGTGTTGGGGCCCTGTCAGGAACCCTTAGCTGCTCCTCCAAGAGTTCCTTCCCAGACAGCACAAGGAGGAGTCGGCCTCGGCTTCACCCGCCTCACGGAAGCCTCCAAAACCAGGAGGGCATCGAGGCTGACCTCACTTCGCGCCCGGTTTTACGAGTGCCCATTAAAAACATGGCCACCGAGTCTCCATTTATGATGCAGCGTTATCAAAGACTGTTTTCCGAAAAATATGAAAAAAATGAGTCATGTTTACAGCAATATCAGACAATGGGATCCACATGGTGATGTTTATAAGCCAAGCCTGTAAACCCCAACATCAAAAGGAAGGCGTATTATTTGACTTTACAGTATTGGAATTGACCGAATAGAGTTGGTTTGCCAGGCTGGGTGGATATTGATTGCAGACGCCTGTTTTGATTATGGGTCTTTCTATAAATAATGGAGCCAATGTAAGACATTGGGATCAACATTTCAAAATGTTTTGAAACAAAAAAAATTAAAACATTATGCAGTTCCACATGTATACGTAGAGGAATAAAAGTTAATATATGCAAATTGCCCCATAACTTCACCTACACAACAACATAGATCTAGGACTATACAGTACCAGTCAAAAGTTTGGACACACCTACTCATTCAAGGGTTTTTCCTAATTTTTTACAAATTTCTACCTTGTAGAATAATAGTGAAGACATCACACCTATGAAATAACACATATGGAATCATGTAGTAACCAAAAAAGTGTTAAACAAATCTAAATCTATTTTATATTTGACATTCTTCAAAGTAGCCACCCTTTCCTTTGAGAGCTTTGCACACTCTTGGCATTCTCTCAACCAGCTTCACCTGGAATGCTTTTCCAACAGCCTTGAAGGAGTTCCCACATATGCTGAGCACTTGTTGGCTGCTTCTCCTTCACTCTGCGGTCCAACTCATCCCAAACCATCTCAATTGGGTTGAGGTCAGGTGATTGGGGAGGCCAGGTCAGCTGATGCAGTACTCCATCACTCTCCTTCTTGGTCAAATAGCCCTTACACAGCCTGGAGGTGTGTTAGGTCATAATCCTGTTGAAAAACAAATGATAGTCCCAGCAAAAACCAGATGGGATGACGTATTGCTGCAGAATGCTGTTGATTTTGAGATGTGTCTGTTTTTTTATTTATTTTTTACCTTTATTTAACTAGGCAAGTCAGTTAAGAACAAATTCTTATTTTCAATGGTGACCTATGAACAGTGGGTTAACTGCCTGTTCAGGGGCAGAATGACAGATTTGTACCTTGTCAGCTTGGTGGTTTGTACTTGCAACCTTCCGGTTACTAGTCCAACGTTCTAACCACTAGGCTACCCTGCCGCACTTGAACTCTGTGAAGCATTTATTTGGGCTGCAATTTCTGAGGCTGAACCTGGTAACTCTAATGAACTTATCCGCTGCAGCAGAGGTAACTCTGGGTCTTCCTTTCCTGAGCCAGTTTCATCATAGTGCTTGATGGTTTTTTGCGACTGCATTTGAAGAAATGGTGAAAGATCTTGAAATGTTCCGGATTGACTGACCTTCATGTCATGGACTTGGTCTTTTACCAAATATGGCTATCTTCTGTATACTACCCCTACCTTGTCACAACTGATTGTCTCAAACGCATCAAGAAGGAAAGAAATTCCACAAATTAACTTTTAACATGGTTGAGGGAATGTCAAGAGTGTGCAGAGCTGCCATCAAGGCTAAAGGGTGGCTACTTTGAAGAATATCAAATATCAAATATTTGACCTGTACTGTACATCCTTTAAGGAGGGTTCATACAGACGTTGGAATGTCAAATTCAAGGACTTTCAGGGACTTTATCAAGCACTTCATTGTAATTGTAAGTGTATCATTTATATATTGTAGGGCCTAATATAGCCCCCCCCCCCCCAAAAAAAAAGTGTAAAAGAAAAAGTTGGCCATTACCCCTTTATGAATAATTACTTTTTTAGGCCTTGATGTTCAAATTATTATTACACTAAAATATGTGAGAATAATGTGGACATTGCCTGACTAAATAGATTGGAAGCATGCATGGTGATTTTTCTGTAGCCTATGTGGCCGACACAGGCACACATAATAAAGCCATGAATAGCTGTAGCATTAATCTCACCATCATTGTTTTCATAATGACAAAGTGACCAAAAACCAGGTTCCGTTTTCATGGAAGGATTTGTATGGAAAGCCAAGTTAAAGCCAACATTTGATGTTGTCGTCATCATAATAACTGCATGTGGTTTTACCGCAACAGAGTAACGCAACACCCTTCAATTGAAGCTGTCTCTCACAAAAACGGACCAAAAATGAAATCAAGGATAATTATAAGGGAGCAGGAGAACTTAGAAATTGACTACAATAATCACAAGGACTTTTCAAGCACCAAATTGAGGAAATGTCAGATTTTTTAACTTTAGGCCTATTCCAGTAGTTGAATTTCTGAGCCTCAAATTCAAATAGGCTACTTCAAGCCCCATGTATTGTTCAAAATTGCAGGTGTAACGTGGAAAACAAAATGTATTTGTCATGTTATTTCATTACCAGATCATATTGTGAATAAGCCCACTAGGTTATGTCCTTTGTTGTCATTATATCCAGAATAATTTATAGGAATATCGTTGGGTGTTGCGCAATAGTCTATCAAACACAATGGCTCACAGTGGACTCTCTCATTTAACTGATTAATGCTTAATGTATGATGTCATGATAACTTACACGGCCATAAATGCGAGGACAGAAAAGTTATGTTTGATGTCACTCGACGTTGGACAAATCCGTCACCAACCATGATAAAGACTTAAAAACAGGTTTTAAATCAACTTGGGAGTTTTATTGGATCATTGTTGATGATTTATCAACAGCTATAACAAGTTGTAGGAAATCCAGTGTAGGAAATGCTCGCTGGTACCCTGGTTTATAGGAAGACCCTTATTCGCTGCAGTGCCGAGCAGCTGAGGTCAATACGCGTCATTGTGCCTAGTTTCAAGTCAAGCCTCATCCACAGAGTAAAAGATAAAGAGTCATCTCAGTGCGAAAGAGGTTAAGCTCTCTACTTAAATAGAAACATAGCTTTACATGAGTGTCTCAGTGGACATCCATGGCCGAAGTCAGCGTGAAGAGAGAGAGAGAGAGTGCTGAAGTGCTGATCTGACCTGCTGGGAATAAGTACTAGAAAATTGTAATTGATACCATTTTGAAAAGTGTTTAAAAAATGAATATGCCATTAAGACAAGCTACACTGTTGAGCGACTTGGCCTGCTCGTAGCCCAACTCGGCTCTCCCCAGCGTACCATAATCGTACACGTTATCAAGCCTTCATGAATGTGTCAATTGCTGCACTTGGCTCACAGTTGGTGATTTTAAACTATTAAGCCTGGGATCATTTTAGAATAGAGATAACCTTGGTAACTTTGGGTTTAATAGAGAAAAGAGCGCTCTGTTGCCCAGTTGAATGAAAAACGTACAAGCCACATCACCCACGTAGTGAGTAACATGTGTTTGGGAGCGCTGCCAAAAACAACACATTTTCAAATGACGTGGTGCCCTCGGGATCATGGGAGGGGGACGGAGGAGGGGGCGGGGTATGAGGGTAACCTGAGGATTTGGCATACATTATTACGGTGTCAGAATCTCTCTGGCTCTCCCGTCCGCTCAATAGCACCCCCCTTCTAATATAATACACCCCACCTACATTGTATTAGTGTCTGGGAGTCTGTCCGCCCCGTGTCTGTAACCTCTGCTCTTTAGATCTTCAAACTCCTGTCACACACCGGTAGCCCCACTAATGTCAGCTCTAATGTAGACTTGTTCTGGGGGTCTCGATCCCCCTCTCCCATCTCCCCTCTCCTCTAACCTGTTGGTTGGGCTACTGTGCATGCTCATCCCCCTGGTCCAGTGGCCAGAGTGGGTAACCAGAGAGCTTTGATCCCCTGCCTCACGCTGAATTGAGAGAGCTCCAAGGTTTACTGACCATGTCACTTCTGATAACTCTACCCAGACAATCCGCTTGTCCGGCCTCCTCCATCACTACCAGCCCACCCCAGGCCTGCTCTTGCTCCTCCTCTAGGGAGTGTGAGGTGGTGTGTGTGGGGGAGTGAGGGAGTGTGGAGTAGTGTCTGAATTTGCCAAGTACACACACAGTTGAAACAGCTGGGATCCAGATGTGGCTCCAGCAGTAGAACAAACCCATTTATTTTTGCTTCTATGGTGGACAGACAGGACAGTGTAGTGTCCAGCACCAACAATGACCCATGGCTACAATCCCTCTCACTTCATCCCAACTGTGAAATCCTGTATCTGCCTGCCCAACCAGGAACGAATCCAATCCAACCCCTCCAAGCCCCACCTCTGTCCATACTTAAAAAGCAATCCAGTCCAAATTAGTCCCCCTTCATGCTGGATTGGGGCAAATTAGATACTAAGTAAACAGCCAGGCTCTGTGATGTGATGGGGTGGGCTGGGATGGGTCTGGGGCTGTGCTGACGTGCTGCCTGCCTCCCAGTCCTCCAGGACTCTTCCGTTCCTTATTCCATAACACTTCACAAGAGGTCTGGTCCTGGTAATGCATGCTGATCATTTCAAAACGACTGGAACTAATGCAGACCATGCAGGGCGATCTGTAATCCACTGCTCAGGAGAGAGGTACTGCCGAGTGAGCGGTGATGTATTCTCCTCGTTGTTGCCGTATTTCAGAGCACAGGAGAAGAGTGAGAAGGGAAAAGTAATAACACAAATATTTCGAGGCTGGGAGGTATTGAGAAAGTGAAGCGCTCATGCATTTTGATTGAGCAGGCGGTTCTCATTTTATGTACCATACAGAACAGCTGTGGCTAGGTTTCAGCATGATTCAAACACTGCAGAACCGCCCTTCATCCACCATCCCTCCATACCCCTTTCTTTCTTTCTTTCTTTATTTTATTCACCTCTGCTTCTCATGAACATTATCATGATTAAGCAATGGTATCTGACACATGGAATTAACAAAGATAACAGAATCTGGCAATAGCTAGCACATGTTGAGAAAGCCGAAGAGAGTTTTCCGAGACGATGACGCACCACTTTATCATTACCTTTGTGTGGAAAAGCAGTCTGTTCAGAATGAGCTACAGCTCTTTCTCTTCCTGTCTCTGCTGACTTTACTAGGTCGCGTTCCCCCTGATCTCACATGAAGCTATCTTGTGCCATGCTGAATTACACATGCTATTCTCTCTGTTAGATTGGATCTGTTTTCCAGCTTTCAGGAGAAAATATGTGCCACGTATTTGTCTTACCGTTGTAGCATCCACTAAGTAGTATTACAAAAATTGAATTACTACTTTAGGCCATGAATGAATCAAAAATGGGTGAAAAAGACTCAATTATTTCCCAATATACTCAATCCCCATGGAGAAGAAGTTTGCCAAGCCAAGCTTCAAAAGCTTTGTGCTTTCGCAGTGGGCTTTATTGATTTGCATTCCTCCCCCCAAACGCCCCAATGTATTCCCATTTGAGCTCCGTCTGATGGTTTTGATGCAAGCTTTCATCTCAATGCTTCCACACAGTGTTGTGGATGAGTCTGAATCACGTGCCACTCCACCGGTGTCCCACGCTCCCAAACCACCACAGAACGTTCCTGATCAGCCTGGCCTGTGAAAAGGGGGGTATCCAAAGTAAGAGAAAAAGCTTGGAAAGAGCGAGAGCGTGCAGCAATACTAGCGTGGATAAAGGCTCTCCTCTTCTATTGTAGCGTCAAGTAAATCCTGAATGACGTATCCGTCACATCATTCCCGTCTTGTTTCATCCTGACCCTGAGATTATTAATGGCGTGAAAAAGGGGCGGGGGGGGGGGGGGGGGGGGGGGGTTGGTCTCTCTCACAAAAATATTAACACGTCACCACTCCCAACCATTCCTATTGATGGTGATTAAGAGCAGGTGTTGGCTAGCAGCTTGAGAAAATGGAGGAGCCATGCTCCTCTGTGGACCTTACAGCCCGTTCCCCTTTCACGTGATGGAAGCTGTGTGGATTTGATTTATGGAGCTGGAGACCAGAGTCTCTCTCACAACATGCAATCCCTTTGCCAGATAACATAGATCAAAGACACAGAGGATATGTCCTTCTCAGGGTTCTTACAAGGTGTGCTGTGTTTTCTTCGTTTTATTTTCCTTCGGCGTTCTACAATTGACACCGATGAACCCTCTCACCGCCGACCTGAGGGAAAGTGGAATCACATGAAGACGTGTTTGTCCTGTCTCCTCAGGAGAACACACCAGCAATTGACCTGGAGGATGTGCAGCACAAGACAAGACAGTCTATTGGCAGTCTTGATCTCGCCTGTGTAGCAATCTCGCCTTTTATTTTTCTGACACATCCTGTCAGACAGTATGTTGTGATTGCGAAGCAGCAACAGAACTAGCGTGATAAAAGCCGGGCCTGTAGTTTCTCCACAAGGTAATTGCCAGTGGCCTTGATTGCAGATCGCTCTACCTCAATGAACAAACTGCCTTCTTTCTTCTCCTGACATCCCCCTCACGTCCCCTTCCCTCTCCCCTTCCCTCTCCTCCCCTAGTCCAAGCATCTACGTTGTTTTTGATTAATTGCTAGACATCGCTCGTGCAAACAAAGAGCAGTTCTGTGTAAACATCTTTAAATCAATAACAGGCTGTGTTCAATTAAACCTCCGCAATTAAAAGGCCCTTCACCTCGGAGACGCGGTTCTCCTTCCTCTGGAGCTGAAACACTAGATGGCTGCTCAGAGAGGCTGGGAAAGACATGCAAGACAAGTCCCTGATTTACTGTCCTGAAGAAATTGCCTGTGTCTCACTGCGTTTACGGCCAGCCCAGCACTGGGCTCCGCGTGTGTGGGACTGGAACGTGGGGCATTAGTTAGTTAGCCTGTTTCAACTGGTCCCCCCCCCCAGAGAAGCGAGCATTCATTTTTCCTGGTGCAGAACTGTGAACATTGGGTCCCTTTCATGGAAGTCACCCCCGCCCCCCCCCCCCCTCCATCTCATCCCGTCCTCTCCCTCCGCACCACATTGCCCCGGTCCTGTCTTGTTACGCTGGAGTCGTTCAAGATGAAACCCGATGGCATGTCGACGATTAAAGATGATTAAAGATTGTGTCGTTGGTTTGCCTGGCTCTCTCGTTGCTTTCACAGCACCCCGTCCCTGTCACCCCCCACCACCCGCCCACCCACCCACCCCTTCATCTCCCCTCTGGAGTGTAGGCGCTGGGGAGTGCTCATCAAGTGCTCATCAAAACCAGCCCCCAGAGACATTCATGATCCACACAATGGCCAGATTCCCACCACATTTCTTCAGTTGTCGGGGAGAGAAGGCTTCTCTCTTCTAGTGCCTCAACTGTCACTGCCATGCACCATCCAGGCAGGGGAAGAGAGCCCAGAGAGGAAGCCACAGCGTTCTGCTCCATAAGACAATCAGACAGCCAATTAGAGCTCTGTCCCTACTGATTATTCTCCAGGTGGCCGCCTCTCTCTGTACAGTGCTGGTGGTACAGACAGATGCGCAACTAATGACCACTAATGACAACTACCTATGCACCAATACACAGTGTTTACTGCACGTAATGTAGCAGAACGCATGCACAAACATGGATGAAATATGGTATATCAGATATGATACATGGTTCAGATGGTACTGTACACATTGTTGAAATTCTGACTAGGAAATTCGATGACGGTGACTTCTAATGCACATTTTAGAGAGTCAGATTGTTATCAAGGAGGAAACGGATACCTCCCCTGGTCTGAATAATCCGTTATGGTCTTTCGTTTGATTGAATCGTACGTCTGGAATGGGTGGGTGTGTTTAGGTTTGGGCTTGATTTATTGAAGCCACCTTCTCTCTTAAAATGGGTGTATTTACCTTTGGAGCTGGCCTAATGAGGAGGAGAAGGGCCCATCGATGTTGTGCTGACGTCAGCGCTAATTCAAACAGCATGGCAACCAGGGAATGCAGCCACACGAAGGGAATGAAGGGAGTAGAGTCAGAGCCTCCGATTCTATCGCAACGTATCACAACACAATGGAGCAGGCCACTGAGTCACTCACTCTACCGGAGTACAGAGAAAAAACAGCCTAAAACCCCCAAATGCTGGCCTGGTTTCAGATCAGATTCAATCAGTGTCAGTAATCACTAATCTGCTGAAATAACCAAGGCGGTTGGTTGATTTATCAAACACATAGTTTCAACTTCAAATCAAACACTTTTTTTTTTATATCTTCCCTCTATCCAAAGACAAATAAAGATGTTTGTAGTGAAAAAAGCTGTGGAAATTTCCATTTGGGACAATTAGATCTGCAAATGAGGCTGTCCATTTGTTTGCTACTAAGTTAGCATAATTTACAGGTCATTAATTCTCTGCTATGCGTATCAGAATGTGGCAAGAGAGGCTTGCTTTGATGTAAAATGTATTGATAAAACCGTGCCACTTGGCTTGTTGAGTCGGCGGGGGCAGGAAGAAAAGATTACCAGTAATTTCTTGACACGTTTTACAGTTTTTGGTTTTCCTGGCAGACTCCTTGCAGTCACCTCAAAAGTGATTACTTTCACAGTATGCACTTTATGAATAAATCAAAGCAACGTGGAAGCCGTCCTAACGAGAGTAGCTCCGTGTAAAAACCTTTCATGAATGCTGATTGCCGAGGAACAGAAACACTAAAATAATGCCTATTGTTGTCGTTTATAGGCAGTGGAAGCCTCAGGCTCTCTCTCTCTCTCTCTCTCTCTTTCTCTCTCTCTCTCTCTCTCTCTCTCTCTCTCTCTCTTCCCCCCCCCCCCCCCAGTCTCCACAGGGCCCCACTCTCTCAGCAGAGTGCCATGGGAGCCAGGCGGGCCAGACTACCTGTCAGGACTTTCATACATAAGCTATGGCATCAGAGATGAATCATGGATGAGAATGTCCAGAGGGGAGAAAGGAATAGCTAAGTTATGAGCGGAGTGGTGGACCTCCATGTCTCCCAGTCAGGCAGGGTGATGATTCCGAGGGGGGGGGGGGCAGAGAGGGTGATCCTCTGAATCAGGCCTCTCAGCCAATCACAGACAGGTTTATCAGGAGACTTCATCAGATGAACAGGATTAGCCCTCTGTGCTCGTTTAGTTTTGCTCAGCGGCTCTGGCCCTAAAAGGAGAAATGTATTCCTTTAATGAGCCTTGACTGGCGTGCCGCTTTCACTCCCCAGTTGCTTACGGAGCACTTCTCCCTCATTGGCTGCCATGTATTTATTTTCCTATTCTCCGCACACCCTGGGGTGTCTGGGTTAGGGCAGAGAAACAGTGCCATGCCTCAGCCAGGTGCCCCTGGGAGAGGGGCGGAGAGGGGGGTGAAGAGGGCCGGATGGGGGCCGGATGGAGGCCTGATGTCTGAGCACCAGTGATGAGCGTAATCACCCCCACCGCCATCAAATTTATGAAGATTACCCAGAAGGAAGGAGAAGTTGATCTCGGGGCCGGACGTCCGCTGTGCTGAGAGTCTGTGAGGCTTGTGGAGCTTCAGGGCAGTGGGCCAAGGTACATACTCCCCAATCTGCTTACTCTGTTGTGGGTCACCCTCCGTCCGCCTCTCCCGCCCGCCTGCCAGTCCGGCCCACGTTGTCAAACACTTCCTGTTTGGTTTCGATCTCCTCTCCGACATAACACAGTTATTTTGGTGTCATTAGAGCAGAGCAGGCTTCCTATAGGTTTAGCCTGAAAAGTCCATGTGTATACTATTCTCCCAGTGGATCAAGTCAGTGCCTGTGAGGGCCCCAGTGCTCTAGCATACAGCACACATCACAAGCTTCACTCACAGCACAGCTCGTCCATGTCTCCTCATGGTGCTGGTGCGTGGTGCTGTTAACCATTTAGAGGAGGCTTTTACAGTGCCTTGCGAAAGTATTCGGCCCCCTTGAACTTTGCGACCTTTTGCCACATTTCAGGCTTCAAACATAAAGATATAAAACTGTATTTTTTTGTGAAGAATCAACAACAAGTGGGACACAATCATGAAGTGGAACGACATTTATTGGATATTTCAAACTTTTTTAACAAATCAAAAACTGAAAAATTGGGCGTGCAAAATTATTCAGCCCCTTTACTTTCAGTGCAGCAAACTCTCTCCAGAAGTTCAGTGAGGATCTCTGAATGATCCAATGTTGACCTAAATTACTAATGATGATAAATACAATCCACCTGTGTGTAATCAAGTCTCTGTATAAATGCACCTGCACTGTGATAGTCTCAGAGGTCCGTTAAAAGCGCAGAGAGCATCATGAAGAACAAGGAACACACCAGGCAGGTCCGAGATACTGTTGTGAAGAAGTTTAAAGCCGGATTTGGATACAAAAAGATTTCCCAAGCTTTAAACATCCCAAGGAGCACAGTGCAAGCGATAATATTGAAATGGAAGGAGTATCAGACCACTGCAAATCTACCAAGACCTGGCCGTCCCTCTAAACTTTCAGCTCATACAAGGAGAAGACTGATCAGAGATGCAGCCAAGAGGCCCATGATCACTCTGGATGAACTGCAGAAATCTACAGCTGAGGTGGGAGACTCTGTCCATAGGACAACAATCAGTCGTATATTGCACAGATCTGGCCTTTATGGAAGAGTGGCAAGAAGAAAGCCATTACTTAAAGATCTCCATAAAAAGTGTTGTTTAAAGTTTGCCACAAGCCACCTGGGAGACACACCAAACATGTGGAAGAAGGTGCTCTGGTCAGATGAAACCAAAATTGAACTTTTTGGCAACAATGCAAGACGTTATGTTTGGCGTAAAAGCAACACAGCTCATCACCCTGAACACACCATCCCCACTGTCAAACATGGTGGTGGCAGCATCATGGTTTGGGCCTGCTTTTCTTCATTAGAGACAGCGAAGATGGTTAAAATTGATTGGAAGATGGATGGAGCCAAATACAGGACCATTCTGGAAGAAAACCTGATGGAGTCTGCAAAAGACCTGAGACTGGGACGGAGATTTGTCTTCCAACAAGACAATGATCCAAAACATAAAGCAAAATCTACAATGGAATGGTTCAAAAATAAACATATCCAGGTGTTAGAATGGCCAAGTCAAAGTCCAGACCTGAAACCAATTGAGAATCTGTGGAAAGAACTGAAAACTGCTGTTCACAAATGCTCTCCATCCAACCTCACTGAGCTCGAGCTGTTTTGCAAGGAGGAATGGAAAAATATTTCAGTCTCTCGATGTGCAAAACTGATAGAGACATACCCCAAGCGACTTACATCTGTAATCGCAGCAAAATCGCTACAAAGTATTAACTTAAGGGGGCTGAATAATTTTGCCTCTTGGCTGCATCTCTGATCAGTCTTCTCCTTGTATGAGCTGAAAGTTTAGCGGGACGGCCAGGTCTTGGTAGATTTGCAGTGGTCTGATACTCCTTCCATTTCAATATTATCGCTTGCACTGTGCTCCTTGGGATGTTTAAAGCTTGGGAAATCTTTTTGTATCCAAATCCGGCTTTAAACTTCTTCACAACAGTATCTCGGACCTGCCTGGTGTGTTCCTTGTTCTTCATGATGCTCTCTGCGCTTTTAACGGACCTCTGAGACTATCACAGTGCAGGTGCATTTATACAGAGACTTGATTACACACAGGTGGATTGTATTTATCATCATTAGTCATTTAGGTCAACATTGGATCATTCAGAGATCCTCACTGAACTTCTGGAGAGAGTTTGCTGCACTGAAAGTAAAGGGGCTGAATAATTTTGCACGCCCAATTTTTCAGTTTTTGATTTGTTAAAAAAGTTTGAAATATCCAATAAATGTCGTTCCACTTCATGATTGTGTCCCACTTGTTGTTGATTCTTCACATAAAAATACAGTTTTATATCTTTATGTTTGAAGCCTGAAATGTGGCAAAAGGTCGCAAAGTTCAAGGGGGCCGAATACTTTCGCAAGGCACTGTATCTCTCTCACTCTCTCTCTCTCTCTCTCTTTCTCTCTTTCTCCCTCTCTCTCTATTCACTTCCCTCCATCACATGATGATAAATCGGGGGTTGCTGCCTGCCTCGTACAGTAATAAGGCCCTAATCATGCAGGCTGACCGTTGTGCTCTTGTTAAATGCACTTCTGGACACAGTTCCTGGGATAATGAGCCTCCATGGGAAGCTGCCTACACTGATCCTCTACTTATCACACTGAGGCACTGTTTTTTCCATAACAGATACAACAGTCAGGCAGTGATACAAACCATCATCATCATTGCATATTCGTAATGGAAAAGTTTTCTCTCTGAGAAGAGTTTTAATTCGTCCTCCAGTATCGGGAGCTTAGGGAAAGCAGTGGAGCAGTGAGAGCTTGTTACCCTGTGAATTTCATGTTAGCCAAATGTCAACTGGATCTGGTTGACACCACATGGCGTTGTCCTCGGGAGGTTTCAGGCACATTTGCAATCATTCCTTTTATTCCAGCTCTCTCTCTCTCTCTCTCTCTCTCTCTCTCTCTCTCTCTCTCTCTCTCTCTCTCTCTCTCTCTCTCTCTCTCTCTCGCTCTCTCTCTTTCTCTCTCTCTCTATCTCTCTCTCTCTCTCTCTCTCTCTCTCTCTCTCTCTTTGCATCTCCAGGCACTACACTGCACCACATCTGTATAGCACTGTACAAAGGACCAGAAGTTAATTGAGGGCCCCCAAAAAAGCAGCTGCTGGAAAGCATTACGCCTCGTAGCTCAGGTCAGAGACATTCTTGCCTTTGCTTCGCTTGCCGGGATGTTGTTTTCTTTCCTTTTATCGCTGTTGATTTGTTTTCCCACTGAAACGGAGTGGCATCGAGGTCTCTGGGATTTGACATCCCGTGCCTGCTGTCGCTGCCCCACTTCAGAGGCGCCCCTCTGTTCGTCCCTCTCACGCACCCCGACCCCGGCCTCTTCGCCTGCCTCGCCTTGCCTCGTTCTCCCCCCTCGCCCCCTCGGTGCCACATGCATGTCCCTCGGGCCTTAGTGAATTCAAATGAGCTGTCTGGATAAATATTTGGGATGCGCGGGTGCAAATGCCATGGATTTCCTCCCGGAGACAAGAGCTCTCTCTCGCTCTCTCTCTCTCTCTCCCCCTGTGTGACGGAGCCAACTGGCCACAGGGGATGACTCACAGATGTGCTGTAGCTAGCTTACTGGCCTTCACCATGCATGGGCCTCATTCTCCATCTCCACCCCACTGCCCCGCCCCCTGCCCCGCCCAGTCTGACTCTACCTCCCCATACTTCTGTTGTTGTCTTTACTTCTAGTTGCTGAAGACTTTCCTCGTGATTGTTTCTGCAGTGTTTATCTGTGGTGTTGGATGACGTCACAGAACCACCACCAGGTGCTAGAAGTGATAATGGTAGGACGTGATGACTGTGTGTCTTGACTCAGAGCCATGCTCGTGGCATTTTCAGCTGTTTCCCAGTGTGACTCCACAGCTCCGGCCCTGTGGGCAGGGCCCATTGTATCCTGAGGGACTTTGGAGGTTGAGGAAAGACAGAACCCCAGCACAACCCGCCGTAATTGGCTTCCGACACCTTAATTACCTTTCACATCTTAATGAACCTGCCAGCCGGTTGGAGATTTCTCCGATATAATGGCTCACAGATGTTTCCGGGGCCCCGGCCCACTCCCGACTCTGACACCAACAAATTCCCTCTCCCAGTCTCCTTCCAATGGAAAAGTAAACATAGGGAAAAGAGTATTAATTATGTGAGGATATACATTGTCACCAACCAGCTCTCCTATTGACAATATGCTCAGCTATCTGAGAAGCAGCGAGTGAGACGTTACACATTTAGATTAGGCTGTCGTAAAAGGCGTAATCATTGGCGCATGATCTTACGCCACAGCACGATGCTGTGCTGCATTGGCAGACCGACGTAGCAGATGCTCGCTCCCTCTCTCTCTCTCTCTCTCTCTCTCTCTCTCTCTCTCTCTCTCTCTCTCTCTCTCTCTCTCTCTCTCCCTCTCTCCCTCTCTCCCTCTCTCCAGTTAGAGGAGGAGGAGGAGTTAGAGGAGGTGTTGTCAGGGGTATGACTCAGTCACGTTGATAATGTTATTAAAAACTCGTCGGACTCTGAAGGCCTGAGGATAAGCAGAACCCCTTTTCCTGCGTTTTCCACTGTTTTGGTGCGATAATTCAAAGAAGGACAGTTTGATGAGCTTCGCTCAAAGAGGAGGCTGGGCAGGCCTGCGTTCCGGCTCACTCCCTTCACCTCCACGTGGACTGTTTTTTTATGTGCCGGAGTGCAAAATTACAAAGGATGAGCCTCGGGTTCATGATTTATTTTACTTTATGCCAGTCGCAGTTCAAAGTTACAAAAGGTTTGAATAAAAGAATGAAAGGTTATGAAACATTACTTTACGGTCCTTGCATGGCTTTCCCATCAACTACTTGACTATCATGTACTTCATCCTTGTAAAAGAGGGAGAGGTCCCCCTTCACCAGACCAGTTTATAAAGTACAGGGCACTGGAATGGATGAGAAGAGTAGGGTCCAAGAGTGGTGTTCAAGAGTAGAGTAGGACCCTAATATCTGTAGGGTCCAAGACAAATGATCCCCAGTGGTCTCAGTGGTGAGGGGACATTGGTCTCTGGCAAGGGTGCAACTATCACTGAGGATGGGGGGGGGACATTCTGAAATTGCATTTTTGCAATTTTGCAAAGTTTTGTGTTACAAAACTTTAGGACCATGCGGACCATGCCTCCGAGTGCTTTAGGACCATGCGGACCATGCCTCCGAGTGGTCGGGTAGGCTGTTTGGAATGTTTATCTGACTGGATAAAAAAAATGTATGTCCCCCCACTTCTAAAACCAAAGTTGCGCCCCTGGTCTCTGTTCTAAACCAGGTTGGGGCCTCAGGAGCTTCCACTTTCACCCAACCAGGTCTTCGTGGAACGTCGTAGCCCTTAATACTCTTACCATGGGCACTTTTACATTTGACCCTTTTGTGGGTGGATTGGGAGGTTTCCTTCCTCAATATTAAAATATAATTCATTTGTGCTAGTGCGTCACACATTTGTTCCATGAAGGATAAAGATTTGACCTGATTACTAAGTGATAATTATCATTTGCGTAGTTGGTGTAAACACAGGTTAGGAGACTACATTAAATAGGATAACATTTGAGTTGGACTGATGGGTTACATTAGTACTGGGGGTGATTGCAAGCATATTGCTAAGACTCACTTCCAAGGCCCTACACTGTACACAGAGCTGCAACATTGTAACTCGCACGTACTGTCGATGGAGAACACAATAGCACATCATAGAGAGGTCCCTCCCTCGGCTTCGCTCGGGAACGAGGTCTTCATTAAGTATCGTGGAGAAATGAAATGTCAGTGTGATTATGGTGGTAGTTGGTAGGCCAGAGGAGGAGAGGGTACAGAGAAGGAGGAATGCAAATGATTGGCAAATGACTGCAGCTCTGAGTGTGACTAGGGCCGTTGATTCCTCTCATAAGCACGTCCCTAATGGAACGCATTCCTGCACCCGCAGTCCTATTGGCAGTTAGAGAGAACATCTCATAACGAGATCCGTTCCATTCCGTCCACTGCGTACACATCGTGTGCACAATTGCAAATCCTCTGACTTATTGTAATCACTTGTCATTGGTTCTAATTTGGTTGCGACAGGCTTGGTGAATACAATCAGAGATGGAATGTTATTTGGTGAGCAAAAAGTCAAACAAACAGCCCAAAGTGTGTGTGTTTGTGTTGTGGGAGGAAGTATGTAAATGAATCCAGCCCCCAGTGTAGGTCTTGTGTTGTGGGAGGCAGTCTGTAAATTAATCCAGCCCCTAGTGTGTGTTTTTGTGTTGTGGGAGGGAGTCTGTAAATGAATCCTGCCCCCAGTGTGTGTTTGTGTTGTGGGGGGCAGTCTGTGAATGTATCCAGCCCCCAGTGTGTGTTTTTGTGTTGTGGGAGGGAGTCTGTAAATTAATCCAGCCCCCAGTGTGTGTTTGTGTTGTGGGGGGCAGTCTGTAAATGAATCCAGCCCCCAGTGTGTGTTTTTGTGTTGTGGGAGGCAGTCTGTAAATGAATCCAGCCCCTAGTGTGTGTTTGTGTTGTGGGAGGAAGTCTGTAAATGAATCCAGCCCCTAGTGTGTGTTTGTGTTGTGGGCGGCAGTCTGTAAATGAATCCAGCCCCTACTGTGTGTGTTTGTGTTGTGGGAGGCAGTCTGTAAATGAATCCAGCCCTGACTGTGTGTTTGTGTTGTGGGAGGCAGTCTGTAAATGAATCCAGCCCCTAGTGTGTGTGTTTGTGTTGTGGGAGGGAGGGAGGGAGTCTGTAAATGAATCCAGCCCCCAATGTGTGTTTGTGTTGTGGGAGGAAGTCTGTACATTAATCCAGCCCCTAGTGTGTGTTTGTGTTGTGGGCGGCAGTCTGTAAATGAATCCAGCCCCTACTGTGTGTGTTTGTGTTGTGGGAGGCAGTCTGTAAATGAATCCAGCCCCTGGTGTGTGTTTGTGTTGTGGGCGGCAGTCTGTAAATGAATCCAGCCCCTACTGTGTGTGTTTGTGTTGTGGGAGGCAGTCTGTAAATTAATCCAGCCCTGAGTGTGTGTTTGTGTTGTGGGAGGCAGTCTGTAAATGAATCCAGCCCCTAGTGTGTGTGTTTGTGTTGTGGATGGGAGGGAGTCTGTAAATGAATCCAGCCCCCAGTGTGTGTTTGTGTTGTGGGAGGAAGTCTGTAAATGAATCCAGCCCCTAGTGTGTGTTTGTGTTGTGGGCGGCAGTCTGTAAATTAATCCAGCCCTGAGTGTGTGTTTGTGTTGTGGGAGGCAGTCTGTAAATGAATCCAGCCCCTAGTGTGTGTGTTTGTGTTGTGGGAGGGAGGAGTCTGTAAATGAATCCAGCCCCCAGTGTGTGTTTGTGTTGTGGGAGGAAGTCTGTAAATGAATCCAGCCCCTAGTGTGTGTTTGTGTTGTGGGCGGCAGTCTGTAAATGAATCCAGCCCCTACTGTGTGTGTTTGTTTTGTGGGAGGCAGTCTGTAAATGAATCCAGCCCCTAGTGTGTGTGTTTGTGTTGTGGGAAGGAGGGAGTCTGTAAATGAATCCAGCCCCCAGTGTGTGTTTGTGTTGTGGGAGGCAATCCGTAAATGAATCCAGCCCCCAGTGTGTGTTTGTGTTGTGGGAGGCACTCTGTAAATGAATCCAGCCCCCAGTGTGTGTTTTTGTGTTGTGGGAGGCAATCTGTAAATTAATCCAGCCCCCAGTGTGTGTTTGTGTTGTGGCAGGCAGTCTGTAAATGAATCCAGCCCCCAGTGTGTGTTTGTGTTGTGGGAGGCAATCTGTAAATTAATCCAGCCCCCAGTGTGTGTTTTTGTGTTGTGGGAGGCAGTCTGTAAATGAATCAGTCTGTAAATGAATCCAGCCCCCAGTGTGTGTTTGTGTTGTGAGAGGCAGTCTGTAAATTAATTCAGCCCCCCGTGTTTGTTTTTGTGTTGTGGGAGGCAGTCTGTAAATGAATCCAGCCCCCAGTATGTGTTTGTGTTGTGGGAGGCAGTCTAAATGAATCCAGCCCCCAGTGTGTGTTTGTGTTGTGGGAGGAAGTCTGTAAATGAATCCAGCCCCCAGTGTGTGTTTGTGTTGTGGGAGGCAGTCTAAATGAATCCAGCCCCCAGTGTGTGTTTGTGTTGTGGGAGGAAGTCTGTAAATGAATCCAGCCCCTAGTGTGCGTTTGTGTTGTGGGCGGCCGTCTGTAAATTAATCCAGCCCCTAGTGTGCGTTTGTGTTGTGGGCGGCCGTCTGTAAATGAATCCAGCCCCTAGTGTGTGTTTTTGTGTTGTGGGAGGGAGTCTGTAAATGAATCCTGCCCCCAGTGTGTGTTTGTGTTGTGGGGGGCAGTCTGTGAATGTATCCAGCCCCCAGTGTGTGTTTTTGTGTTGTGGGAGGGAGTCTGTAAATGAATCCAGCCCCCAGTGTGTGTTTGTGTTGTGGGGGGCAGTCTGTAAATGAATCCAGCCCCCAGTGTGTGTTTTTGTGTTGTGGGAGGCAGTCTGTAAATGAATCCAGCCCCTAGTGTGTGTTTGTGCTGTGGGAGGAAGTCTGTAAATGAATCCAGCCCCTAGTGTGTGTTTGTGTTGTGGGAGGAAGTCTGTAAATGAATCCAGCCCCCAGTGTGTGTTTGTGTTGTGGGAGGCAATCTGTAAATTAATCCAGCCCCCAGTGTGTGTTTTTGTGTTGTGGGAGGCAGTCTGTAAATGAATCAGTCTGTAAATGAATCCAGCCCCCAGTATGTGTTTGTGTTGTGAGAGGCAGTCTGTAAATTAATCCAGCCCCCAGTGTTTGTTTTTGTGTTGTGGGAGGCAGTCTGTAAATGAATCCAGCCCCCAGTATGTGTTTGTGTTGTGGGAGGCAGTCTAAATGAATCCAGCCCCCAGTGTGTGTTTGTGTTGTGGGAGGAAGTCTGTAAATTAATCCAGCCCCCAGTGTGTGTTTGTGTTGTGGGAGGCAGTCTAAATGAATCCAGCCCCCAGTGTGTGTTTGTGTTGTGGGAGGAAGTCTGTAAATGAATCCAGCCCCTAGTGTGCGTTTGTGTTGTGGGCGGCCGTCTGTAAATTAATCCAGCCCCTAGTGTGCGTTTGTGTTGTGGGCGGCAGTCTGTAAATGAATCCAGCCCCTAGTGTGTGTTTTTGTGTTGTGGGAGGGAGTCTGTAAATTAATCCTGCCCCCAGTGTGTGTTTGTGTTGTGGGGGGCAGTCTGTGAATGTATCCAGCCCCCAGTGTGTGTTTTTGTGTTGTGGGAGGGAGTCTGTAAATTAATCCAGCCCCCAGTGTGTGTTTGTGTTGTGGGGGGCAGTCTGTAAATGAATCCAGCCCCCAGTGTGTGTTTTTGTGTTGTGGGAGGCAGTCTGTAAATGAATCCAGCCCCTAGTGTGTGTTTGTGTTGTGGGAGGAAGTCTGTAAATGAATCCAGCCCCTAGTGTGTGTTTGTGTTGTGGGAGGAAGTCTGTAAATGAATCCAGCCCCTACTGTGTGTGTTTGTGTTGTGGGAGGCAGTCTGTAAATTAATCCAGCCCCTAGTGTGTGTTTGTGTTGTGGGCGGCAGTCTGTAAATGAATCCAGCCCCTACTGTGTGTGTTTGTGTTTTGGGAGGCAGTCTGTAAATTAATCCAGCCCTGAGTGTGTGTTTGTGTTGTGGGAAGCAGTCTGTAAATGAATCCAGCCCCTAGTGTGTGTGTTTGTGTTGTGGGAGGGAGGGAGTCTGTAAATGAATCCAGCCCCCAATGTGTGTTTGTGTTGTGGGAGGAAGTCTGTAAATGAATCCAGCCCCTAGTGTGTGTTTGTGTTGTGGGCGGCAGTCTATAAATGAATCCAGCCCCTACTGTGTGTGTTTGTGTTGTGGGAGGCAGTCTGTAAATGAATCCAGCCCTCAGTGTGTGTTTGTGTTGTGGGAGGAAGTCTGTAAATTTATCCAGCCCCTAGTGTGTGTTTGTGTTGTGGGCGGCAGTCTGTAAATGAATCCAGCCCCTACTGTGTGTGTTTGTGTTGTGGGAGGCAGTCTGTAAATGAATCCAGCCCCTAGTGTGTGTGTTTGTGTTGTGGGAGGGAGGGAGTCTGTAAATGAATCCAGCCCCCAGTGTGTGTTTGTGTTGTGGGAGGCAATCCGTAAATGAATCCAGCCCCCAGTGTGTGTTTGTGTTGTGGGAGGCACTCTTTAAATGAATCCAGCCCCCAGTGTGTGTTTTTGTGTTGTGGGAGGCAATCTGTAAATGAATCCAGCCCCCAGTGTGTGTTTGTGTTGTGGCAGGCAGTCTGTAAATGAATCCAGCCCCCAGTGTGTGTTTGTGTTGTGGGAGGCAATCTGTAAATTAATCCAGCCCCCAGTGTGTGTTTGTGTTGTGGGAGGCAGTCTAAATGAATCCAGCCCCCAGTGTGTGTTTGTGTTGTGGGAGGCAGTCTAAATGAATCCAGCCCCCAGTGTGTGTTTGTGTTATGGGAGGCAGTCTGTAAATGAATCAGTCTGTAAATTAATCCAGCCCCCAGTTTGTGTTGTGAGAGGCAGTCTGTAAATGAATCCAGCCCCCAGTGTGTGTTTTTGTGTTGTGGGAGGCAGTCTGTAAATGAATCCAGCCCCCAGTATGTGTTTGTGTTGTGGGAGGCAGTCTAAATGAATCCAGCCCCCAGTGTGTGTTTGTGTTGTGGGAGGCAGTCTAAATGAATCCAGCCCCCAGTGTGTGTTTGTGTTGTGGGAGGCAGTCTAAATGAATCCAGCCCCCAGTGTGTGTTTGTGTTGTGGGAGGCAGTCTAAATGAATCCAGCCCCCAGTGTGTGTTTGTGTTGTGGGAGGAAGTCTGTAAATGAATCCAGCCCCTAGTGTGCGTTTGTGTTGTGGGCGGCAGTCTGTAAATGAATCCAGCCCCTACTGTGTGCGTTTGTGTTGTGGGCGGCAGTCTGTAAATGAATCCAGCCCCTAGTGTGCGTTTGTGTTGTGGGCGGCAGTCTGTAAATGAATCCAGCGACACAGTATGCACAGCTTAGCTGACCATTACAACCTGGTGGTAGACTTTTGGTCAGTCAAAGTGTTAGTGGGCGGTGTAATTAAGTTGTTAGATTGTGTTGTTAGACATCTAGAGGCTAGCCTCTCTGTGTGGTGATGACATATATCTTCTCCCTCCTTCTCCATGGATCCCCACCAGAGGAGGTAGGAGGAACAAGGTGTCCACAGGGGAATGTGTTGGTTGAACATGGTCAAGATGAGAGCCTCCTCTCGGACAGTGCTATGCTAGATGAGAACCAGGCGGCTTCAAATAAACATTTTCATCCCGCCTGTCGAGGCCACCAGGGCAGAGCGAGCCGGGGCACAGAGTGCACATCTGGAGATCCAGACCTGGGGCTGGCCGGAGGGCTGGAGGACTGCAAGAGTGGTTTTCACAAGGGACTTACTGGATGGATGAAAATGGAAATACACTCCTCCCTTCTCCCTCCCTCCCCCTCCTCCCTCTCCCTCTCCTTCCTCCTCCTTCATGGTTCCTATGGGGCCAGTGCTGTTGGTTTTGTCTTGCTTCTGGTCCCTGTTCTCTCCCACTAAGGGGCTCAACTCTGTTGACTGAATGAACCTCTGATGTGGCACACAGGTGTAGCGGAGCAGTGTTGTCACTGTCTGCAGAAGAGATCTTAATGGGTTCCCCATGCCTTTCAGTGCACTGTTAAAATAAAGTGCTCTGTAACATTTAAACTAGTGGCAACTGAGCTGCCACCAACTTAAAGGAGACGGGTAACTCAATTCTAATGAGCGTAAAAGATTAAACTAAACAGGCAAGGCTCTCTACATGTGTTTCTGACGTTGGTTGTGTTTTGTTAGTAGGCCACATAGCTTATTTTTCCCTCCCTTTGTACCGTATTCCTCTTTTGTTTCGTTTCCCTCTGTGCCAAACAATGAATCTGCTCTATAAGCCCGGCTAATGCGTATCCCTGTGAGCTGCATTTAAAGATGGAAAATAATGCCATAGTCTAATACCCTGGAGCTTAATTAAACAAACGTGTTTTGAGAGCACGCCGAAAGAAGCTACACTCCTTAATGTCATACAGACCCAGCTGCCAAAGCCATGAGCAACCTCAAAAAACACATTCAGAAGGAAAGGGGGCTCATTTGGTGGGGTAATTATGGAATACATCTTTGCAACATATTTGTGGCCTGAATGCAAGATCCCCCCCCCCCCTTCGCTCTCCCACATTCCACATTATCTTCTGAAATACTTAAGGCATGTCACACACATCGTGAGCCGATGATACATTTCTCTGTTTTGCATCAGAGAAACCTGATGATGACACTCCCCCTTGATGCCTCGACAACAATAAGCATTTACCTTTATGCTTTTTTTTGATAAACGGAAGAGAAAAAATGGGTACTGTATCATGTCTTGGGGCCACTTTTTTGTAGGGGGAGGGGGAGTAGTAGAGGGAGTTGCCCAGTAAAGCTATGCGGATTGTTTTATATGAAAGGGTTCCAACTAAAGCACGTTGATTGAATCAATGTGAACTAGTGCAGTGACAGATGGGTGGGAGGGGGCTGATATTAAACTGGGCAGAACCTCCTATAAACCAGTCTCCCTTTCACCCTTCTCCCTCAGAGGCCATGAAACCATCACTGGTACACATGAATCAAATAGCTCGCAGGCCCCATGATGGATTCCTCTCTCTACATATTCCTCATCACAGAGAAACATTGTTTGGCACTGGGAGAGCCACTTCAACAAGTTGTCTGAATCAAAGTTGAAATGGTTCCTTTGCATCTTAATTGCTGCAGGTGGACCAGTTAGTGATGCTGTGTCGGTAAGAGCTCTTAGCATGAATAAATTGATCCAAGACTCCCCCGCCCCGAGCAATCAAAACTCTCCAGGGGGAAGAATCGTGGAGAAGAATTCAAGTAGCAACCCATGAATGTCACCACAGGCGTACACGCTGTCACAGCCGGCATTGAACAAATTGTATTTTCTGTAGGCCTATGCATAATTGGCTTATTATTGTATTTACCATTCAGCTTGAAAGGCAGCGTCAGTTTTTTGAAATATGACATTTCAGATTCTGCTCAGAGACTAAACTGGGTTTGATTCAAAGTGTTAATTTTCCTATAAAAAGCGTCTCGTCACTCAGATGTGTTTCTGGACAAATTTTTTCAAGATGCTATAATCCCCCCCCTTCTCTCTCTCTCTCTCTCTCTCTCTCTCTCTCTCTCTCTCTCTCTCTCTCTTCTTTTTAATATCCTTTGTCATAAAGTGGGGCATTTTCATGAGCCTACAGTTCTTCAAATACACATCACAGAGGGCTGAAAAACAGATAATAAAGACTTTGTGAGTGGACGGGCTATGAAGCCGTTTAAAAGCTGTCCGTCCGTCTAGTTCAAATGAACATGCCTCTTCACATGACGTCTGAACTGGGCCCCGGGTTTATGGTTCTAATAATGAACTTAGCCTTAAGATGCTTTTGGGAAACCGGCCATGAACTGTTAAAGAGCAGACGGCTCAGCTCTACAAATGCCGTGGGCTTACACACACTCACTCACGCACACACACACACACACATACACACACACACACACACACACACACACACACACACACACACACACACAGGGATTGTCAGGGCTTGGCCTGAATCACAGTTAGCAGTGTTGGCATTAGACGGACAGCCCAGCTCTAAACACAATGCAGTATAGATGTGATCAGGTATTTTGTTGCAACTTGAAGAAACCTCAGAGGCACGAGTTCATTTGCATAAATTAGACTTAATTGACCAATGTGCTCAGGTTTACTGACAGACACAGGAGAGGTGTAATTGGAGGAAGTCCAACAGAGTCGTGAGACTCTTTGAGAGCGTCATACAAGAGTGTAAGTGTGTGTGCATTAGATTAGTTTCTACAGTGCTTCCCTCCAGGTTAGGTGGGATAAATGAACTACAACTGGTAGCTGAGAGTTGAGAGAGAATTGTCTCAGGACTGGATAACAGTGCAACATAACAGTTCCATATCCACAAAACCTCTCTGGGGAAAAGTACTGATCTATGGTCAGTTATGCCTTTTTTAGATCATAATGAATAATACAGGGGGACTTGATCCTAGATCAGCACTCTCCCACCTCTCCTGCTGCCACAACACCATAGCACCAGCAGCTGGGTGGGATCTGCTACACTTAAAACAAGAACAAACGAATGGGTCCTCAGCAGGGTGTGTTTATGTCTCACTGAGCACAGCTGCACCGTGCACACGTGCACACACACACACACACGTAACCTTGACTACTGGTACTGACAACACAGAGCTACCCGAGGAATGAGCCCAGGCTCTGGCAGATTGAAATGCTTGCACATTAAGCGCACGCAGCAGGGGCGGACAGGTTCGTGAGTCCGACTAATTTGTTCAATGGATCAGCCGATCGATGATTGGATTTAATTAGGTTTGGTTCGAGGCACGGTTACTCAGTCCTCCTCCCTTCCGCAGTCCACGCTCAGAACACTGCAGATCAATCCCAGCAGCCTTTGCTATTCATTAGGGCAGGTCTGTCTGTCAGTCTCTCTACCTGCGGGCTGGATGTGGGACCTGGATGTGTCCACCAATGCATAAATCCACCACAACGGCCCGACCCACTGCTGATGTAATGCATGACAGGCCGGGGTCATGGATGGATCTGTGTTGAGTGTGTTGCCATGCGCCCTGGAAGTCTCTTCGAGTTCTGTACTTCCTGTGTCAGCCCCGCCCCCAGACCGACATCGCCTCGGAAGCCCCTCACCTACCGGAGAAATTCCTGCTCTGGGTGAAACGTGCCAGAATGTCCCCTGCAGGTCTAGACGCGGGGGCCCGAATGAGCCTCTCACATCTACAGGTCTAGATACGGGGTCCTGAAAGAGCCTCTCACATCTGCAGGTCTAGACACGGGGTCCTGAAAGAGCCTCTCACATCTGCAGGTCTAGACACAGGGTCCTGAAAGAGCCTCTCACGTCTGCAGGTCTAGACACGGGGTCCTGAAAGAGCCTCTCACATCTGCAGGTCTAAGCGCGGGGGCCCGAAAGAGCCTCTCACATCTGCAGGTCTCATTAACTAGCTAATGTCTCTGAGCCGAGGTGTTCAGAGGGTGCTGATCCTTGTGCTACCTGGGTTCACACACTCACTCACGCCATCTCACTTCTCTACTGTTATTGATTCTCCCAGATGCCCGCATACAGACCGTGCAGATAGATATACTCTGTCTTATACCATCTTCTTTCTCCCTCCTCTCTCCTCACCCTAAAACAACTTACACTGTCCATTTAGACAGCAGGGAGGGGAAATGGTTTGAATAACTTCCAGTCTTTTAAGTATTAGATTGGGTTTAGGGGGTGGGGGGGTAGAGGGGGGGTATACGTGCTCACAGGCAGGCAGGGAGCCAGGGCGCCACTATCTCCACCAGAGACGACCGCAGAAGGCCCTTCAAGCAAGTAGGAATGTAAACACCTTTGCTCTTGTTTCGCCGTGGAGATGAGACGAAGGCTGAAAGAGAAATCTGAACTCTATGGGCTTTGTGTTCTTAATGCCTTCTCTTATTTTGTTTTGTTAGGTGTTTTGTTTCAGTCACAAAGGCTGATAGCATCTCTTCTTGGAGGTTATCCAGCAGATGCCTCTTTCACTTTTTCCCTGTGTGGTGTACTGCTGCACCTCTCCTGGGAACTGTTTGTGGTTCCACGCGCTCGCGCTCGCTCTCTCTCTCTCTCTCTCTCTCTCTCTCTCTCTCTCTCTCTCTCTCTCTGGGGACAGTGCTACTCAGTGGAATGCTGCTCTGTTCTATGGGGTGTAATCCATCATCCTGCAGTGGCAGCCCCAGGCTTATCGCCTGCAGGATTTCTCAGGGTGCTTGAGTCCCCCTGGAAAGTGAACATGACATGAGGCAGCAGAGAGTTTGTAGTGCAGCCGGGGCCTGGGCTGGTTGTGGGTGTGAGTGGTGGTGGGTAGTCAGTGTGTGTGTGTGGTGATGTGTCAAGACAGATGGGAGAGGTGTGTGAAAGAAGGTGTTGAGAGTGGTTTTAGACCCACACAGACGCAGGCATCAGAGAGCCTCCCTCCCTGACCTGGCTAAGAGGTGGTGTGCTGTTGCTCCAGGTCGTTGCCTCCAGCGTTAATGCCCCTCCCCCATCGCCCTGTCTCCCCACTCCGCGCCTCGTTAAACTGTGTTTGTCCAGAGAGCCCAACGGGGAGGCTTCCCTCTGGCCAGTGGGACTGGCGCCAGAAAAAGAGACTCTCCTGTTCTCTTTATGGCCACGATGCCCCACACAGCCAGCCCACTAGCCGCTGAGCTGACCCCAGACGGAGGTTACCAGCGTGGAACCACATTACTCTCAGGCAGCTCTCCTCGGTGGCCCACCACCACCACCACCATTTGCACAAGGCATTACGAGGAGATCTAAAGGCTTCTGGGGCAATAAATCACACAAACAGGAACTGTAAGCCTAGCAGCACCCTCATGCATATACAATATGTGCACCCTTCAGCACCTGATGCTTCACCATGCAAGACCATTTGGAAAACATACATAGCTGCCCTTTGCCATGGAACTAACGGCAGCCGAGCAGAGCACTCAAGGCGTAACCTCAGAACTCTGGCAGGGAATGAGTCAAGTTCTACCCATCTATTCAGATGGTACAACGGCTCTGTTTATTTCTATTTCCCGGCACAAGTGTATGGAGTTATTTAGATTGGCGCATCACTTCACAGGTTTTCACCCTAGCATGCCTTATTCACATTTGGAGAGAAAACAGGCTCGTTTTCAACCTGTGGATGGGTCTGACAAGACCGTGACGACAGGCTGACAGATGGGGATGATTGATGGGGTGGCGAGGGGCTGGACAATGGGAGGCGGTTATAGCAGGGTGGAGGGGGTAGAGAGGGGGTAGAGAGGGGTTAGAGAGGCTTTTAGCATGGCATGGAGGTGATGAGAGGATCCCCAGTCTGAGCTAACAGGATAATGGATAAAGCCGTAGGGATTTATTTCAGGAGATACTCTATAGTCTTTTTAGATGTTTTATTTTTTGAAGATGGGCAGGGACTCCCCTGTCCTGACGTAAGGGGGAAGCTCGTTCCACCATTGGGGTGCCGGGACAGAGAGGAGCTTTGACTGGGCTGAGCAGGAGCTGACCCCCCCCCATAGGGGTGTAGTTAACAATAAAGGGAATAGGTTGCCATTTGGGACGCGTACAGGGAATAGCGCTCTGGCTCTGTTTGCCTTTAGTGTGTTGTGTCCCGTGTAAAATAATCAACGCGCTGTCGGAGGGTGAGGCAGGCAGCAGTTTGGCCCAGTGCCGGGCTCTTTAGTCAAAGTGACGTGACAGGCAATCAGGAAGTCTGGGATGCTAGAGTTTGACACTCAGAGCCTGCCTCAGTTTAACATGTTGTAAATAGTGAAAGGGTCCTGATAAACACTGACTGTAGACTGCCTCACACACACACACACGCACGCTCGAATGCACACACACACACACACACACACACACACACACACACACACACACACACACACACACACACACACTTTAATGCGTGTGCCAGACAGAAAGCCCCACACAGCACATATCAGAGCAGCCACTGGAGACCCACTGACTCTAATCTAGACCATAATGAGACAGAGCAGAATGGCTCAATTTTCCAATGGCCTGGAAAGCCTCCCTCACAAGGTCTCATTATGGCTGCTAGGGAGGAGAGAGAAAGAGAGAGAGAGAGAGAGAGAGAGAGAGAGAGAGAGAGAGAGAGAGAGAGAGAGAGAGAGAGAGAGAGAGAGAGAGAGAGAGAGAGAGAGAGAGATAGAGAGAGAGAGACATAGTGATGGCCTGCCTGTTAGTGTGCTGGTATTTTAATCATATCTTGACATGCATAATTTATTTCTGAATAGAATGTCTTCACAAAAACAGATGCCCTTTTAGGTAATTGCTCGAACTGCAAGTTCTGGGCAGCCATATCAAGACATTGTCCACTTGAGCACGAAACAGACATTGCAGCCTCGGTTCAATCTGATGCCATACAATATAATGTGGCTCAAAATAAAGCTCTTTTCATCATGATAACTGCGATGGCAGATGAGCCCTTTGGAAAATGCGGTCTCAGTATAACACTTCTATAGAGGTTTTTTACTCGGTCAAATATTTGAATCATTGAAATGTCCAGCAGTGAAGAACACATAACACAGGAAAAGAGACACATAAAAAATGATGTTTATGGCTAAATGGCATACAGATGCCAGGAAAAGGTTGAATTTCCCTTGTTAAGTTGAACCGACGAAGCAGCCCCGAGCCAATGCAGGCAATCTATAGGAGAACATTGATTAATTCTACATTAAGTAGATCATCTGTTGGTTTGGCTAAGTCAGCAGCCTCCATGTCATTTCAAGGGGTAGCATAGTCTGAGCCAGGGGGGGGGGGGGGGGATTCTACTAAGCTAACATATGGAATTGTTTTAAGATGGTCAAACTAAGGATCATTTAGCTATTTGATTTTGAATTTTAGGACCCCTTTAGGTATAAAAAATGAAACATTACATTTGGCCTTATAACAGATCATCGAAAAATAAATCAAAAGGATGTTTGTTTTAAAGTGTCTGTCCTATATCTGAGAGATATAAGAAAGATCAGGAATTATTATTATTAAAAAAAATTTAACCCATATTTAACAAAAATGTTTTGGGGGCACTAAACTACTTCCATATATACTTCTATTCATTTTTATAAAAACTGGTACCAGGCTACATTCAGATGAGTCTTGTGAGGCTTTGTGGATGTCCTAGAGCGAAACAACCAACTTGTTCGTGAGAGTCTCGTCTTTCCATAGAGGTGTCATATTAGTGTGCTGCCCAAACAGTTCAGACACTACAGATGTTTTCGAGAGAAGACAGATCTTCGAGATCTCATGGTCTGATAAACTATGGCTCGGCCACCTTCCACCGCAGATGCGGAAGTCCGTCACTGGTGGATGCGGTGAGGCGCAGCGTGTGCAACAACAACAAAAAGATATCTCTAGCTTAACCTGACAGATGTTGACGGAGATGTTTTTATCATGCTAATTCGATTTTAAGCGGGGGCTCGGACATCGACTCTAGGAGGGTTTTAACTAGCCATTCCCTCCCTGTGAAAGAAGCCTCTATTGTCACAAAGCTGGAAATGCAGTAATGCTCGCTCCATTCTCAGTGATTGGTCAAATGTGTATTGCGTGGCACTTTTGTCTTAGGGTCAGTGTGCTGTCACTCTTTCTGCTGTTCCCCCCCCCCCCCCCCCCTTGCAGTGTTCAGTGCAGGCTGTTAGTTGTCTTGGCAGAGGGCGCACTGTACCCATGTGTTTTACAGCTCAGCCACACTGTGATTTCAGGGAAGATACATTTATTGTGCAGACAGCGTCACCCCCCAGTCCCCCAAGTCCCCACTCACTCAGAGGGCTTTGATTCTTCAAGAGAAAACCAATTGAATAATACCCAGTTGAGATAAAACAGAAAGTGAGATATGACAGCTTAGCATATTTTATCAGTCTAGAACACCTTTCGTTCTCCTGCAAAGGAGAACTACATTTGAGGATTCTATTCTCTTCTCTCTCTGACTGTTTATCATGTAGGTAATAGAGCAATGCCTCTATACAATAAGGATGATTGTATCGTTGAAAGACAGACATTATTCTCTACATTGAACTATGGCATTGTAGCCCACGCATGGAATTCAATAATGATTATGGAAGTCATTGTACTGTATCAAGTGATTTATTGTTCTGTTGATTGTTTGGCTTGAAAAAAATTAACTATTTCTCCCCGGCTGTAGAACGTTCAGTTTTATAAATGAAATCAGATCTTGACACCCTCGAGGAAACTGGAGAACAAACAACAAAGCATGACCAATGTCATTGCAATAGGGCACTCAGTCAGGATGGGCTCTGAGCATTTCTGGATGGACTCCCACAGAGAGGAGGATGTGAGCTGTAGAAAGAGGACCAGAGGATCCTTGGCCTGGAGTGCAGTTTAGGAGTGAAAGGAGAAATCAGGAGACAGTTTGAAGTCTTTCTAAGGGCCCCAAGGAGCCTTGAGGGCCAGGGGCCAATCTAAGGCCACAGGAGGAAAGGACCCACCTCCTAAACACCGAGCAGATGCAGAAAGATGAAACGCCAAAGTGTCCAGAATGCAAACACATGATGAGGAAGAGGAAGAAGATCCCAATGGGAGGATACTGTAGCTTTCATTATCAGGCATTACCCGTTGGAAGCCAGGGAGAAATAATGTATTGTCTGAGGAAGCTTTCTCCGAGATGATTGCAGCGTCTGGGGAGGAAAGCCAACAGGATAATGAATAGGTTGATCAGGTCTTCGGGGTCTTCTATCAGCAACAGGGGTCTTACAGTATGAGACACATCTGGTTGAGATGATTGCACTGTATGCCTAGTGGGCTCCCTGGTAGCACTGAGGGATCACTGAGGAGCCCTGGATCGTGATAAAGTCAGACAGTAAGTGCATCAGGCTAAACGCTCTTCGGGGGCCATTATCAGAGTGCTTCCCTCAAATAGCAATTGTTAAAGGATTACAAGTGTCAGAAGCGTTTGTGCCAGTGGAACCTCACTCCTCCAAGTGGCCTCCGAACTCCACATCTTGCAGCGATCTGGGGGCGTTTTAAAACTGCCGAGAGGTGGCCCCAGCCTCGGCAGCTCCAGTTATCATGTTTGCCCTTGTACATCACCCACAGATGTCAGGAACCCCAAAATATGAACACTTTAACCGGCACCCATTGTTCCAGAAAGAGCAGTTCTACTCTACCAGATCAGTAACACATGTCAGAACTCCCGCTCAGGGAGAACTACTGTACTATTGCTTCCTTATACAAGCCGGTAGAGTCCACCCACACACAGCAAATGAGCTAATGTGTCTTTCCTCATTCTTACAGTACCTCACAGGTCTTACACAGGATTGGCCTGTAATTGCCCATAAAGACATCCTCCAGTCTACTAGGGAAAACAAGAGTCATTTTATTTATATTATGATGGAGGATTTCTGCTCATGATTTGAATGTTTACAATGGATGTTTTTGACAGAGCAAGATATCACCATTTTCTCCTGGCTCAAGAAAATAATATTTTTTCCAAAACATCAGGACAAGCTTGAATGGAGCTGAAGTCTTACAGCGAGCTCTCGTAGGTTCCTCTGTCACATGTGAATGGAACTGAAGTCTTACAGCGCGCTCTCGTAGGTTCCTCTGTCACATGTGAATGGAACTGAAGTCTTACAGCGCGCTCTCGTAGGTTCCTCTGTCACATGTGAATGGAACTGAAGTCTTACAGCGCGCTCTCGTAGGTTCCTCTGTCACATGTGAATGGATCTGAAGTCTTACAGCGCGCTCTCGTAGGTTCCTCTGTCACATGTGAATGGAACTGAAGTCTTACAGCGCGCTCTCGTAGGTTCCTCTGTCACATGTGAATGGAACTGAAGTCTTACAGCGCGCTCTAGGTTCCTCTGTCACATGTGAATGGAACTGAAGTCTTACAGCACGCTCTCGTAGGTTCCACTGTCACATGTGAAGGTAGTGCCAAGGCAGTCTATGTTGCCTTGTAGAGAGGCCTACCAAGACCATTTAAGGAGCTCAATTACTACAAGTTTGTTGTTGTTGTTTTACTCCTTTGGCAGCTTCACAAAATCCCACACACGTTCATTGGCATTAGCCCTCCCTCAGAAGCAAAGAATCACGAATAGAGGGCAAAGAGCAGGGCATGCAGTTCATTTTACCACGATTTGTCAAATTTCTACCCTCAATCTTTCTGAATACTGAAAATTACTGGTTTGCCCCATCATAAAAAGCAACCATATCTGTGTGCACATACTTTATAAAAAAGAGTAACATATATTTTTTCATTTATTTATAAGCATCAGCTGCTTCAGATTTACTAAATGAAATGCCCAAACTCAGGAGTGTTTGAAACTCGAAACAGACAATTCTTTGAGAGGTTTGGCCCTAAAGGAAGGATAGAGGATCATAAGGAGGAGTTTTCAAGGTTTGCAGTGTCTGTTTCAAATCTGCTGCTTCAGTTAACTTGCTGTTAAGTGTTTTCAACAAATTAAGTGGTACTGTGGGAGATGGAGCACACAGGAAGGACAAACTGGGCAGCGAAAGAATCAGTCAGTAAACTAAACTCTCAGATTATTCCCCTGACATTACATTTTTTTGGAATGATGTGCCAGTGTAATTAATAGGAATCTTGACATGTAAAGGTCTTGCATGGATGATTGTTTAGAAAGATGCTAAAACTGCAAATTCTTTTCACTAAGACTTAGGGAAATTTCAAATGAACGTCCAATGCTTTCTCGAAGAAGTGCAGAGTCATTCTGTCTTCTAATTTAGGACATTTATTGAGAAAAGACAGTAATTACTACTATGGCCAGTGACTAACCCATTTGTTCAGTGCATTTGGAAAGTATTCAGACCCCTTGACTTTTTCCACATTTTGTTACATTACAGCCTTATTCTAAAATGGATTTAGGTTTTCCAAATCATGTCCAATCAATTGAATTGACTAAAGGTGGTCTCAAATCAAGTTGTAGAAACATCTCAAGGATGATCCATGGAAACAGGATGCACCTGAGCTCAATTTCAAGTCTCATAGCAAAGGGTCTGAAAACCTATGTAAATAAGATATTTCTGTTTTACATGTTTAATACATTTGCAAACATTTCAAAAAACCTGTTTTCACTTTGTCATAATGGGGTATTGTGTGTAGATTGTAGGAAACTTTTTAAATCAATTTTAGAAGAAAGCTGTAATGTAACAACATTTGGAATAAGTCAAGGGGTCTGAACACTTTCCAAAATGGCCTGTATACAGAGCTCAAAGCTGACATATAGTAGTATCTTGTCAAAATTGGAAGCAGTAGCTCTTTCATGGTGGGGATGTTCCTAGCATGTGAACGGTTTGGTGAAATACTCTTGGCTGAATTTGATGTGAGCTTGCAGGGCTGTGGTTGAGGAACCAGCAGGGGAGGGAGAGAGAGAAAACAAACTCTTTCTTCTTTTGTCAGAGGAGGACAAGGGGTTCCTCTTCAGCTCCTCTCCGTCTGTCATCTCTCCCTAACTGCGAACATAGCTCAGTTTTCCCACACAGCGGCTCCAGGAGGCCATTCTGGCACCCTAATCTCCATGTAGTGGACTCCTATACTCAACTATACTCTATGGGCCCTGGTCAAAAGTACTACACAATATAACGAATGGGATGCCATTTTTGGAGGCAGCCTCTGTCAGAGTACTGTACCCTCACTTCCCCAGCTCTGCCATGCCCTCTGCCTGTCTCTGTTTCTGTGTGGGAGCTATAGGCCCTGCCTGCATTGGGATGAGGAGCCGTGCCTTGGAGGGGAGATTTGTTTTGGCTAAAATGTAAATTAAATGTGTTTTAATGACTTTGTTAGCAAAACTCAGCAAAGCCATCTGGCCTCGCAGCACCTGGTACCGCAGGGCCCTGGAGCCACTACAGACGATCCTGGTCTCTCACCCCTGTTAGCAGTCTACTCAGGAACCAGGGATGTGTGTGCTGAAAATGTATGCCAAATTCTGTCACTTCAGACAATACACACTTCATTTACTAGGATGGGCATGCGCGTTAAATGTGCTTTGGAAGTCCACTAATTGGCTTGGGCTGGGCTGAGACTGAGGCTAGTAAAAAAAATGGTTTGCGCATAATTAAAGTTATCAAAACTGCAACTCATATTGTGTAAACGGATGGACAGTATTTGCCAGTTTTCTTACTGCTCGAAGAATAACCTACTCTGACTTCATATAAAGAGGATAGCCAAGTGCTCTGCTGTTTTAACTATGGTGGCTGGGGAGCTCGTTCCACCATTCAAAGGCAGGATGGGAAAGAGGCAGGGCCGGAATGGGGGATTCCCCGCAGACCCCACCGCCCGCCCCCCACAGGGTGACCAGAGTTTGCAAGACATGAATGGCCTGATGTTGTGAGAGGTTGGTCTGATGATGATTGCATGCAGGTTGAAGGAGTAGTTACAGTGGGGGGGGGGGGGGGGGGGGGTCTCTGGGGAGGTTTAGAACCTGTTTTCTCTCTAAACCACCAGAGAGAGGCACTTACTGTATTTTACTGCCGTGCCTGGCTCCACCTGATCTGCCCCTGTGCTGGCATACAGATGGCAGCCAGGCGGCCATGTTGGGTGCTGCTGTAGTGTTCTAAGCAGGGGAATCCCCAGGGTGAGAGGAGCAGAAGCACAGTTACAGAATATTCCTGTGGCTGTGGTTGATGGACACGCTAGTGCTAATGTCAGTCTGTGTGTGGAGCAGAACAGATCACCAGGCGGGTGGTAAGATGCAGTCAGAGCAGCAGGGTGTTAGTGGCTGCTATCCTGATCACCCGATAACCTTGACTTTCATCCACCGCCAGTAGCAAAGTTTGCACAACACTCAGCTCATCATCTCAACACAGGCTACAGGCTCAGCCAGGTAGAGAACGCTGTGATGTGTTCCAAACCCTAACCCAACCAATCCTGTTGTGGAGGCGGGAATAGAAATCACCAATCAGGAGGCTCCAGCCCCATACAGCCTACCTCTCTGAAACATTCTCTACTGGATGCAGCAAGCCCTACAGTGTATTTCCCCACTTCTGGATTGTGTTCTTATGCTTAGTGTGTTTAGAGCTTCTCCAACATCTCTCTCATGATATATACATACTGCCCACTGCAGGGAGGTAGGAGAGGAGAACAGGCCTATTCCCCTTAGCAGACTGACAGAGCCCGCCGAGCCCATTTCCCATAGCAGCGTAATCACTGCCCCTCACTTGTACTCTATAAAAGTCAGACCTTGGAGGCATGATTAACTTAATTCCAATATTTGCTCGACTCGCCCGTGAGAAAGCTTATATAAAACTTCACCCCACCCCCCCACCCCCCGTCCCCAGATACACCCACAGCGTGACCAGATGTCCTTCTGTAAAAAAAATAATAATAACAGTAGTGAAAAGACAAAAAACACTTCAAGCTGGAACACGACTAGTTTCATTCATTGGCCCGTTAATATATAGGTGAACGGGACACTTGTGCTAACATTCCTGCTTGGTCCCCAACTCCCCAGGTTCTACCTTACCCCTGTACCTCGGTGCCCCCGGAAAAGGCAGAAATATGTGTCTGCTAATAGTGTAAGGAAGGTGGAAATGTGGCCTAAGGGTCCCAGGCCAGCGTGAACCTGTGGATTTATGATGCAGCGCGTAAAACACTCCGTAATGCCACGCCGCAGCTGAACTCAATTTCAGGCCAGGGCTCGGGTGTTAACAAGGGTGGACAACCCATTTAGCATTGGCGTTTACCAGCCCTCTCTATCTGCCTGGTGGCTGTTGTTTTTATTGTCATTTTCATGGCCGTTTCCAGAGAGACATTGAGCCTCATCTATCCCACACAACCGTAAAGTTACGTTGCACCTGATCTGAGATGTTTCTCTCATATAAATATTTTATCAAGGGCATAAAAGGGGGAGGCCATTGATTCATTCCCCTCCAAGCATTCCCCTCCAAGCATTCCCCTTCAAGCATTCCCCTCCAAGCATTCTCCTCCAAGCATTCCCCTCCAAGTATTCCCCTCTAAGCATTCCCCTCGCTCGCCCCTGGATAAGATCCCAGAGGGGCCTATTCTCTACCTTGAGAAAGGATGCCAATGTTTATTTAAATATGGCCTCATCCGAGAGCCCTTATAAATCAACCTGCCCCATGATGTCATCATCAATGAGATCATCTTGCCAGTGCTAGAGGTCATCTGTAGCCTGCACCTTCTCCGGGTTAGGTCTGGAACATTCCTTTATATATAGGAGAAGGGGAACATGGACGGTTGGTTTGGACTGCAGGGACACATTAACCACCACCTTTCTCCCTGAACGCACATGGACAGAAACATAGAAACACGTACGCATGCAGCGAAACTAAGCCGGCTCCATGCTGTGAAATGGACCCCGACTTTTGGACAGAGCTGTTCTCCATCATGAGGGTCATTCAACCCTGCCTCCCTCCCTCCTTATAGCGTTGTGCTGCTTAGCCTCTAAGCCTTCAGCCTCCCTCCTCTGCTTTGTGTTAAACCTATACAGTATGTTCCCCTCCGATGCCACCTCACCACTCTGTCTGTCTGCAGTGGCCTTGGGAATGAACTGAAAGGGTGCAACCCGCCAAGACGTAACACAGAATGCCTTTGACCCCGTCATTAGTTTATTGGGTAACAACTTACCATTTAGTTGTGTTTTATGACCCAAGAGGCCTTAATAAGCTAGAAATAACCTATGACAGAGAGCTACTTATTTCCTTCCAAGTGAAAAGCCCTCCATTTCATTCCCATCAGAGGGACATTAATGGATGGCTTCCCTAGGCCTCCCAGTAAGATATAAGTGCAGTACCTCCAGACAAAATAACACACACACACACACGCACAGACACACACACTGCCCCTAACACGTCTGTCTGACTCCACCAGAGAAATAAGTATAACACAAGCTGTATATTTGATCAATGCCTAAATGCCCAGGGCGCCACGTGTATATTCTCCACTTTTATATACGTTCAGCCGTCGGAGGGATAGTATGTAGAGTGTAAACTTTCTCCGCGTTCAAATTTTCCTGGCCTCCTCGAGCGATAGAAATGCAACCCGGGCAGAGTTATTGTTGGAATGTGTTGAGTTGGAAAGTGATATCCCCGGCCCCTGAGTGACACTTTCAAAACAAACATGACAGCGAGAAGGGCGTTACTGCTCCACAGTGTATCTACACAACCGGAGATCGAGGGAAAAGGGAAGAAAAGCATCAAGATGGCCGAGCCGAGTGAGCCGCGCAGGAAATGTAAGGGTTTGTGCCGAACGTGTTTTGTTCAAATGAGAGGAAGTAAGATGGATGCAGTGGTGAGGCGTAACAGAGTAACACTGCCACTGTGAGCCAAGGGAAGAGAGTAGGTCGGGTTAAGTGGCAGAATGGTCAGAAGCATGTTAGCTGAGTCCAGCGGTCAGCCTTGAGGACCCCTGGCCTGGTGCCCCAGTCAGATGAGATGTGAATGAGTTGATGGTGATTATAATCAGCAGTCTAAACACAGACCGCCCCGGCAGGCCGGGAGGAACTGGACCCATAATGCCCCGTGACTAGGTGTGGATTGCAATTGGATTTCCTCTCCCCTAGGACTGGTATCTTGGCTCAGTGAGGGAGGGGTGATTGGATGTGTGTGTGTGTGTGTGTGTGTGTGTGTGTGTGTTTGTGTGTTTGTGTGTTTGTGTGTGTGTGTGTGTGTGTGTGTGTGTGGAAGCGGGGGATAGGGTTGTTGTTAGTATGTTTACACACCGCCCCATTTCCTACAGGAAACTGCCGCCCGGCCGGCCCGTGCCACTCGTGCCACGTCCACTGATTCGATTAAGGAAGGGTATTCCAATCAATTCAATTTCATTCTTGATTCCAGGAAGCATTGGTTCGTACACAGGGGAACCGGGCAACTTGATGGCCAACATTAATGTTCGAGGCGTTCACTGTGATGGAACAAGGCACAGTGTACGTGGCGTGTTGCCTTGACATTCTCTTTTGGTGTCAATGGACAAGATGCATGCGCCAGTCACACAGCTCTGCATTCATCTCCCTGTGAGACAGCCATCTCCATTGAGCTGTGTTTCGGTTATGAGCCGTGTTTACCTCTCTGTGGAACACTGTGGCCTAATGTTACATGGCTTGCCCCCACGCACCAGATATCATGGAGGCAATCTTGTCGGGGTTTTTCATTTCAGGCCCGGTGATGCTCAGTGTTACCTTCCCTGCTGATATCTTATTTCCGATGGGCGCTGTCTCGTTCTCTTATCTCCACATGGAGGAAGCAAGAGGACTGTTCCAGCCAGAGACCAACTCCACCTCTCCTCTTCTCCTCCCTGCTGGGATCCTATTAGCTGCCCACCTGCCCGCCCTGCCCACCCCACCACCAGAAGCAAACAGGTGTGGAGACAAGAGACTGCGTCCCAAATGTCACCCCTTTCCTTACATTGTGCACTACTTTTGACCAGAGCTCTACAGGCCCTGGTCAAAGGTAGTGCACTACACACTGAATAGGGTCCCATTTGGGACGTATACAGGGACTCAACTTTTTTTCCACTGAGCCCTGGGGGGTACAGAGGAGAAGATAGCCCATCTGTCGGTCTGTCTGTCCGTCCGTCTGTCCATCTGTGCTCCCAGGGTGGGATCATGAGTGCCCTCTCCTCTGTCCTTCCTCCCAGCCAGCTCTACTGACAGGGCAGACAACATACTGTACTGTAGTACCACTACGAGAACCTGAGAGACTCCTGGCTCTAGCCTCTCAAAACCCCACTGCCAATGCACAAACTTCAGCCAAACGGTTCTGAGTTTGCAATAGTACAGTACAAACTCCTACAAGGCTACACCTCTTTCTCCCGACCGCTTAGTAAGGACGTGTCCTGATGTCCCTCTGGGACTATTTTTAACCTATTTTTACTGTCACTAGTCATTTAAAGCTTGGCTGGTGCAGCCGACCTTGCTTGCCTTGGGTTTGGCTTAGCGTCTGTGGTCGTGAGAGCTGTTCCAGAACAGTCAACCAGTCAGTCAGCCGGTCAGTCAGTCAGGGCTCTCAGTATATCTACAGATACTTGTGAGGGCGTCATAATTGCCACCCTTCTCCGAGGCCCTCTGCTGTGTTAATGTGCTCACATCTAAACATGTGGAGAAATATTATGCCTCCCAAGGCACACGGCCTAGAATGTAGTCTAACTCTACCTCCCTCCTGAATAAATACTTTACTCTGCCATCCATCCCATAAACAGATTAATTTATTGATTGTGTGGCTGGGGCGGGAGGACAGAGAGAGCGGGAGAGAAGCCATGGAGCTCCACCTTGTGGATGAACTGGCCTGTACAGGCTGCGTCAGTGGCTTCTGTCCTCTCTTTCTCTTTTTCTCTCTTCCCCTTCTCTTTCTCTCTCTCTTTCTCTCTCTCTCTCTCTCTTTCTTTCTTTCTTTCTTTCTTTCTTTCTTTCTTTCTCTGTCTCGTTCGTTGACTGGCTGGGTGCCTGTGTTAACGTGACACTAGACTGGTGCTGCGGAGTATCATCTTACTGTAACCTAATAGTCCAACAATTAGCCAACATTTCTTTGTCTAGCTTGTATCTAATCACAATGTTCAATGTGGAGTAATATCTCACAACTTGGCCGGGAAACATCTTTCTAACTAGTCATGATGAGTTAGAATGATGTCTAAAGATGTTTTTATTTTGGTGTGCGGTGTGCGGCCGTTGGTGGTTGAAAGACGTGAGGTAAAACCTGGTGAGCGAAATTAGCAGCAAAGCCTTGTAAAGCTTATTGTTGTTATTCTCTTTCATATTAACATGTTTTGGGCAATTATCCACGAATGGGAGCCGTCAGCTGTTTGCGTTTCTGTAGAATGGCAGTAGTACATATTGTGGTTGTGGGGAAGAGGGGAAAGGAGCAGGGGCTTATGGTTTAGCATGTTGGAGTTGTGTGGCTTTGTCCCCCCCTCCCCTCCATGTGATAACAGAGCTGTGTACTGATTGGGGCCCCTGGGGGCCTGGCCCCATGCTCTCTCAGTCTCTCTATCTCTCTCTCTCCAGGTTGTTGTAGCATTTCTCCTTTCCTTTCACGTTCTCTGGTTGCAATTAACATCTTACTTTTTAGTCATTTAGCATTTAGCTCTTATCCAGAGCGACTTACAGTAGTGAGGGCTTACATTTTCATTGGTTCTCAGGTTATGTTACATGTTAATGACCAGGCTGGTGGAATGGTGTTGACCCTGCTAGAATCACATGAAGGATAATTAAGGTGCAAGGGGAGAAACAACACAGCCTTCCTGCAGGAAACTTAACTTCTCACTGGACCTCTACTGCTGTCCTCACCTTCCTCTATGACCTTTCTAGAGATCCCTGACTCCCTCCTTTCTACCTACTCAACCCCCTCGTCCCTCTATTTATTTCATTATTTTTTGCTCTCTTTTTCTCTCTTTCTCTCACTATTTGTCTTTCGGGCTCTCTCTCCTCGCACCTCTCTCTCTCACCCCCCTCTCTATCTATCTTCCTCCCTCTCTCTCTCTCCCTCTTTCTCTCCATATCTCTGTTATTAGATTTAGGTCTAATGCTCCTGGGCACTGTGGTCTTAGCAGCTCTAATTTGTACTAAATCATCTCTCCTCCGCACCATATGCTCTCCCAGCGAACCACCATGAATTAGAAAAGCCAGGGATTTGTGATATTACATGATTGGATATGAAGAGAATTCACTCTAGTCCATGTTGATTTTTGTCCCTGGTTGAATGAATGATTTTCATATTCTCGTGTTCTCTCTACGTCACTCTTTAGCTCTGTGGTACGATAGCATGAATGTGGTTTTTAAACGGTCTGGGTAGAATTAAATACGTGTTGTTGATGAACAGTTGAGCAATGGGACGTGAATGAATGAATCACATCTATTGTATGGTTTTCTTAATTTGTGATCATCAAATATACACTGGGTGTACAAAACATCTTTCCATGGCAAAGACGGACCAGGGGAATCCAGGTGAAAGCTATGATCCCTTGTTGATGTCACCTGTTAAATCCACTTCAATCAGTGTAGATGAAAGGGAGGAGACAGGTTACATATTTTTTAAGCCTCGAGACAATTGAGACATGGATTGTGTGTCTGTGCCATTCAGCTGGTGGTTGGGCAAGACAAAATATTTAAGTGCCTTTGAATGGGGTATGGCTGTAGGTGCCAGGGGCACCGGTTTGTGTCAAGAACTGCAACGCTGCTGGGATTTTCACGCTCAACAGTTTCCCGTGTGTATCAAGAATGGTCCAACACCCAAAGGACATCCAGCCAACTTGACACAACTGTGGGAAGCATTGGAGTCAAGCGCTGGGCCAACATCCCTGTGGAACGCTTTCGACACCTTGTAGAGTCCACGCCCCGACGAATTGAGGCTGTTCTGAGGGCAAAAAGGAGGAGTGCAACTCAATATTAGGAAGGTATTCCTAATGTTTTGTACACCTAGCGTAGATGAATGAGGGATTATTTCATTTCTTCCCCTTAAAACAATAACGCTGATCAGCCGTTTTGATTACAGCTATTAAAGTGTCCCGCATGAATCGAAACTGTATGTGCACTTACTAGTTGTGAACTAGAATTTTGAGTGAATTCATGAATTCTAAATGAGCGAGACCACAAAACTGGCATTTTCTGCGCTTTTTACCTGCACTTTGTTTTCTGGATCCAAACCCCTCCAATTTGGCCTGAACAGCTAATTAACCGGTGGCTGAGTAGTTAGTTGGCTGAGTGCACACAGTCCACTACTTTTAACCAGAGTGCAGTAGTAGTGCACAATGTAGGGAATAGAGTGCCACTTGGGACTCAGTGTGAGTTAGGAAGGCCAGAGAGGGCTGCCTGGACCAGCCTGGATTCTTATCCAGTTAGCCTTGACATTAGCCACTCACTGCAGCTAACGGGATTAAGGTAATTATAAAGAGATTAGGGGGTTTTAGATGACGAGAAACAACCAAACAGCCCTCCCTCCCTCTATTCATCCCCCCCTCCATCGACCTGTCTTCAACCGGGAACATTATGTATGATAAGTAATGAAATATGGTCAGATATGTTAATAAATGATAGTAAGGGTGAATCGGAGCTTCTTTGAGACATGTATTATTGGACTATACTAATTGGGATCATTGAACGATTCAGAATTGTCTCTTGGTTCTCCAACAACACACTGTGTATCACTTATAGAGATGCCCTACAATGATGAAAACAACCTCAAAGGCTGTTCGTGTCTTTGAATCATGCCCGGCAATGGTTTTACAGGCAGGACAGCGGGAGTTGCTGAGGCATTGAGATGGGGATGGTGGCTGTAGGTTTTGATGCGGTGTGCGGTCACAGTAGACAGATTGTGTCTACAGCGCGTTGGACTCAGAAAACAACCTAATGAAATGGAATAAAGTAATTGAACCAACATCGGTCAGTTAGTTGTTTAATAACCCCCCCCCACCATGTGTATCTGGGCTTCAGATCTGATTTGTATGGAAATGGTCAATGCTATAGAGACACACACATACACACACTCCTCTATTAGTTCTGAGCGATTAGTGCTTTTTGAGGTCGGTTCGGGTTCGGTTAGATTAATAAACTGTTTTTCACTGTTTTTGATTCCGGTTTCAAAAAAAGTTCCATTGATAATTCCATTGTCTCTGTCAGGTCCACAATGGGTTGACTTCAATAGAAAAATCGGAAATTACTATGAAATTAATCAAATATTTCAGTTGTATATATCATTCAGTTTTTATTTGATGGCTTTATCACTTTTCATTCCTTAAAGTCATCATCTCATCTCTGCTCAGGAAGTATCCAAACAGCCAGACAACGTTATCTCTGTGCTTCCTATACTCTACTGTCTTTGAGTCATCCTATTTAGCTAGGCTAGCCCAACCTGAAACATGCTGCAGCGCTGTCTGACAAAATCATTTGACTTGTTCTTCAAAGTTGCTAAGGCATACTTTCACAAAGTGTCTCTATCCCTCTCTCTCTCTAGTTGTTGTGTTGTGTACATTCCTCTCTCGTGCGGTCTGTGTGAATCTAACCTAACCTAGCAGACATAGAAGTGTGTCCATCTCTGAGCCCGGATAAAACAGGCGCAATGGATTATGGTCATTGTAGTTAATGACCACTCTTCTGCGCTGAACTAGGTTTAATATTTGCTTTCGTCCTACATAGTTTTAGACTTGATTTCTCTCATGAATGATTTGATTTCTCTCTAGAGAAAGCGCGTTGGACTCAGAAAATAACCAAATTAAATGGAATTCAAATAATTGAACCAATATCGGCCAATTGGTTATTTAACAACCCCCCCCCCCCCCCCCAAATAAAATAAATGTCATGTTGGTTAATCGCTCAGCACTATGATCTATATAACCATGTGTATCTGGGCTTCAGATCTGATCTGGGTACAGTACTGTAGTGTAGTACTAATGCCTTTTGGGAGTGTTGTGGTCAAGACACAGACTCCTCACATGATCCACTATCTACACCAGGCTGTGTGTGACATGTCCACTCACACACCACAGGAGGTTGGTGGCACCTTAATTGGGGAGAACGGGCTAGTGGTAGTGTCTGGAGCGGAATAGGTGGAATGGTATCAAATACATCAAACACATGTTTTCAATGTGTTTGATGCCATTCCATTCGCTCTGTTCCAGTCATTATTATGAAACGTCCTCCCCTCAGCAGCCTTCACTGACACACACACACACACACACACACACACACACACACAAACACACACGACTACTATCTCTCTTCAGCCACACAATGTACTCCCCGGGAGCAGCAGCGGCAGCACCTGCACCCTCTCTCCTCTAAGTTAATTGGACCTCCAGCAGCATGGCACTTGGTATCCGTGGCAACCCTGACCTGCAGTGAGATGGATTAGAACACAGAATTAGGAATTAGAATAATTGAATAGGATCTCTATGCATTAGAACTTCTACTGCCCTTCCTGTGTCTCTAACCCACTAAACACACACACACAAACACACATGACATACATACATACATGCATACATATACATGCATACACACACACACATACACACACACACACACACACACGCACAAACACACACACCAAAACCCAATCTACTAATCTATTCAGTATTATTTATGTGTGCTGAAGGCTCCCCAGATGCATATAAAGAGAAAACCACGGTGTCAGCTGTTTCACCAGCCCTCCCCTCCCCGTCCCTCCCCTCCCACTTATCTAAAGAGCCCTTCAATCCCATTATCTGATTAGCAAAGCCATCTTATCCTCACATGTTCCCCTTTTAGTGGGGTAAGGGGTTCACTCCTTCTCCATTGGGTGGCCAAGTGCGATGGTGTCAGCCATGTTGTGTCTACCCCTCCCAGGTGCCTATGCAGGGGCATCTCTCCAATCACTTTGGTGTAACAGACAAGCAGATCTGCTGTCCTCATGCGGTCTCGTCATCCCTTACAACTAGACAATTTATTACAACCGTAAATGTTCCTGAAAGCCTGATCTATCGGAAACCCTCCGTCCCGAAGAAGAAGACGAAGTAGAAAGAGAATTAATGCAAATGGCACACAAGAAATGAAAGTAAACGAACCAATAACAAATGACCCAGTGTGCCCAACCTCTCCAACTATTTCTCTCTTTTTTTTCTCTCCTAGTAACTCAACTAAATATGTTTGACGTTTTTTTGGAGCTAGAGCCAAAAAGGCTTTTATATCTATAAACGGTATGGATCAGGATAAATCACATTAAGCTGTCCAATTTAATTAAAGTATCAACTAAACATAATAGATACTTACACGGGGGAAAAACTATTTCCATTTATAATTTCCATTTACCCGCTCTTTCTTGGGAGGCAGCAAAGGAATGTGAAACCTTAAGCAGAGAGCTTGGAGCACCCAAGGGAGTGTTTGAGACCATTTACGATGATTTAGAAGCTTCCTATTTTTCAAAAGTTATGCGCCAGAAACAAATGCGGGATGGAGGACGACGGTGGCGGTGTAAAGAACCGAAGAGCTGTCCCACTTTAGCCTGCGTCAGCTCTCAGCCACGAGGATCAATAGTGGAATATTTTTATTCATAAAGCAGCGAGTTAATTCCATCAAGGGGTAGATGGGGTAGATGTAAGACACTAAGCAAGGGCAGAGGAGTTAAACATGCTGGAGTTGAATACCAAGCCGAGGACAAAGGCCTGCCAAGGATGATCAGCCGACACGGATGCCCCAACTTTCATGTCCTTTGCTTTATCTCTCCCTCTCTCTCTCTCTCTCTCTCTCTGTCACAAACACACACACACACAACCACACACACACCTGCACTCACACGCTTGTGCTTTAATTAACCCAATTCCACACCGCTAGTAGAATCCCAATAGCCTGTGTTGTCATTGTCGTCAACGCAGTGGAGGGTTAAGTATGGAGGGCGAACATTTTTCAGCTACAAGTACGGTACACGTGCTTTACATTTGCATGCATATGACTCCTCCCGTCCTTCCCGTCCCTTTGTACTTATAATACAGCCTGAAACGTATCCTAATCTCCTTTAAATGTCAGACAGGAGATGGTAACAATCAAGCTCTCTCTTCCTTCTGCCGGACATGCCAACCTCGAGACGAAACCTGCAGCCGCGGGTGAAGAGACAGTCAGTAATGTGGTGGTCCAGCTCGATGTTAGTTATGGGGCACAGATCGACGTGCCCAAACCCAGTGTGTCGTGTGGTTCCTGCCTGGCACTTTGCCACCTCCTTCGTGTACGTCATCTCTAAACTACGAGGCCCCCGTCTGTTTAAGAGATACGGTGTAAAAGGAAAGTGGGAAACCACAATCCAAGCCTAGATAGACTAGAGAGTGACTGGATAGACTAGAGAGTGACTGGATAGACTAGAGAGTGACTGGATAGACTAGAGAGTGACTGGATAGACTAGAGAGTGACTGGATAGACTAGAGAGTGACTGGATAGACTAGAGAGTGACTGGCCTGATCGGGTCTTCCAGGCTTGTGTCTTTGGGTGAAAGACGGATGTCCAGACCGAGTCTCCATGCTGAAACTAAGAGGCTGACCATAGTAGCTCCCCGTCACACAGTCCATCCACCCTTCTGCCTGCCCGCCCCATCCCATCATCCCCGTGAAAACGCACCTTCATGCTCCAACCTAATTAAGAGCTACTGTCGTCCTGAAAGCCAATTAGACTTTAAAGCCTTTGGAGGAGGGGAGAAATCCATAGCATTTTAATTTGTCTCCATTTTTCAAAAGTGTCTGTAAACCAATACCGATACTTCCCAGTCGTTCCCTGTAGCCAGAGTACACTACTGCAGCATAGAGAGAACACACTACTCCTCTCGCTACCCCATCATCGCCATTACCCTGGTTGTAAAACACTGAAATATGAGCCACCCACTGTTCAATATGCGTTATACTCTGTATATATCTATATTGAATAATGTTACATCTCCCCAGAGAGAGAGAGAGAGAGAGAGAGAGCCTGCCTCTTATAACAGAAGAAAATGGGGATTGTGACACGAGAGAGCACACCTCATTGGCGATAGTACCCTAATGGAGACGGGCCTGGCGGAGCCCGCAGTTGCACGGAGTCAGCCGTTGAAGACGTCTCGGGTTTCATGAAACACAAAATGCTCCCCCATCCCCTCTGGGTTCCTCTCTCTACCCCGTTATTGCTGTTTTTTCCTCTAATGAAAGAAATGAAAGAACAACTGAAATGTGCATCTCATAAGGCAGGCAGCATCGTCAGGTCTGGGCTGGGCCGGGCTGGGCGTCTGAGGGGAGCGGCGGCCTGGCAGGCGCCTAGATGCTGTCTTAACCCTGTCAGCTCTCGCTAGTGCCAGCCACCGGTAATGTGTCCCGACATCATGGATATGTGAAATCAAACAAATGTGCCTCCCTGATACATATACTCTCCCTGCCTCAATCAACCTCGGGCCAAACGGGCCTGCATGGGTTATATACACTGAGTGTACAAAACATTAGTAACATGATATGACATAGACTGACCAGGTGAAAGCTATGATCACTTATTGATGTCACTTTTTAAATCAATTTCAATCAGTGTAGATGAAGGGGAGGAGACAGTTTAATTTGAGACATTGATTGTGTATATGTGCCATTCAGAGGGGGAATGGGCAAGACAAAATATTTAAGTGCCTTTGAACGGGGTATGGTAGTAGGTGCCAGGTGCACCGGTTTGAGTGTGTCAAGAACTGCAACGCTGCTGGGTTTTTCACGCTCAACAGTTTCCCGCATCTATCACCCAAAGGACATCCAGCCAACTTGACACAACTGTGGGAAGCATTGGAGTCAACATGGGCCAGCATCCCTGTGGAAAGCTTTCGACGCCATGTCGAGTCCATGCCCCGACGAATTGAGGCTGTTCTGAGGGCAACGACGGGTGCAGCTCAATATTAGGACGGTGTTCCTAATGTTTTGTACACTCAGTGTATGCAATCATATAGATGGCTTCTCATGTTACGGAGCTCCCGGTTTATGTTTCCCTGACAGGAAAGAGGGGTGACGGAGGACACCAGTCAGAGTGTTGTGATGAACACTAACGAGGCCTGCAGTGTATTCCACTCCATTCCATCCCCGCCACTCTAGGTTCACATGTTGAACTGTCTGTCCTCCCTGGAGCAGGGTGTATATGGGAGGAGGGGGTAAATGTAATATAAAAGCAATGGGAGTTGACCTGGTTAGTGTCATTTATTTCAAATGAATAATGTAATCTAATATCAGAGACAGAAATAGCTAGGAGGGAGGCTTTGGTCTCATCCTCATCTCCCATCTTTCCTCCTCCTGCTGCACTGGTTACAGTAGGTCACTGGGTGTGTCCCAAATTCTGTTATTTTGACCAGAGCGCTATGGGTACAGGAAAAAGGGTGCCATTTGGGACGTTGCCACGAACTGTGCCCAGGGAGGGGGTCTGCGCCTGGACTGGATTAGTATGGGACTGGATTGGTCTGGGGCCTGCTGGGGTGGGTTGGTGGTGGGCTGGATATGGGATGTGGATGTTGTTTGTGTGGCTTGCAGGCAACAGAAAGCTACTGACGAGCCTGGCTGGAAATGACATTTGGCATGCAGATAATAGCCCTGCCGAGAGCAACAGGCCCTAGATAGCACACCCCTCCTGTTCTGTTTGGTACCCTAGATAGCACACCCCTCCTGTTCTGATTGGTACCCTAGATAGCACACCCCTCCTGTTCTGATTGGTACCCTAGATAGCACACCCCTCCTGTTCTGTTTGGTACCCTAGATAGCACACCCATCCTGTTCTGTTTGGTACCCTAGATAGCACACCCCTCCTGTTCTGCTTGGAACCCAGATAGCACACCCCTCCTGTTCTGCTTGGTACCCTAGATAGCACACCCCTCCTGTTCTGTTTGGTACCCTAGATAGCACACCCCTCCTGTTCTGCTTGGTACCCTAGATAGCACACCCCTCCTGTTCTGTTTGGTACCCTAGATAGCACACCCCTCCTGTTCTGTTTGGTACCCTAGATAGCACGCCCCTCCTGTTCTGTTTGGTACCCTAGACAGGCAGATAGCGGACCAGTCAGCGGTGTAGAATCAATGACTGGGTGTTTATATCCTCTCTTTATGGCAGCATGCTGTGAATACGGGTTATGAAGAGGGGCATATGTCTGTTTTTGACTACGGAAGTACATAATATGATTGGGACAAGCGTGTTGATGATGGTTGAGGTTTTGTGCTGTTTCCCACTTTCCAGGTATTTCAATTTCAATTGAAATGGTGCTTTTCCTCATCTCACTGTCCCTCTTTCACTTTCCCTCTCACCTTCGGTGAAGGGAGAGGCCGCGATAACTAGAAATAGAAACCGAATTGTGTGGCCATGCCATTCATTATTTTTCAGCGTCTGTTGAGAAAAATTGAATTGAATCAACTTGGATCACGTTTACCAGTAAATCCCAAACCTCTTTCTCTCTTTGTGTTTATGCAGTGTGTATGCGTGTGTGTGTATATGTGTGTGTGTGTGTGTGTGCGTGTGTTTGCCCGCTACGAGGACGGCTCCTCCTTGCAGCGTGCGTAAGATATCCTTGAGTGTGTTGCTAGGCTTTTATCAGTAATATGTTTTTGTGCTGCCAGCTTGTCTGGACATGTGAGGCTTTAATGGAATCAATAGGAGATTTATAGCAGCCATCCTGTGAGTCAGAAAGAGGAGGGTGAAAGGAAAATAAAGTTAATGAAATTTGCAAGCAGATTGTCAGTGTCAGGAGACTGATGCACTCCCTCTCTCCTCCCCCACTCCAGAAATGTGTGTGCGCGCGTGTGTGTTTGGGGATGAGTGTGTGCTGTTTGTTTTGTGTGTGTTTGCGTGTGTGTGTGTGTTTCCGCGTGCATGTGTGTTTGAGTGGGTGGGTAGTGTGGATATTACTCTGTTTGTTGTCTGTGTGTCCTTTTAACTCGGAGGCGGGAAGCCAATTTCAGCCAGATGATAGTATCGTCTCTTTGAAGGTAGAGATCTGACTCACCTAAAATAACATGAGACACGGAGGATACAGACAAAGGATCCATGCACCATGTAACAAAGGGACATGGCCTGCCAAGAACACGGTGTAATGTGCTGCTCAACAAGGATTTGGTGGGCAGATGTTTATCACAGATTATTAGCGGCAGTATCTCGCCGATATCAAAGAACATTAGCAATGAGATTAAGTAGGCGAGGTCTATATCTGCTCAACAGATAACAGAACATATGATGTGTTATTATATTACATTCATTACAGACCTTCTCCCCTATATGATTTACATCATACATGTTGCTGTGGTGTTTTGGGGAGAACTTGTGATGTCCTCAGGAGTTGTGGCAGATGCACCATTTATGTGGCAGCATATTGTTGATTGCGCTAACCCCATCCAATCCGATTCACGTGCGTGCGTGAGGGTTTGAGGTTGCTCAAAACCGCAGAGAGAGAGAGAGATTGTATTTCATAACGGTTCTTATTTAGCTTGGATGATTTCATTATTTTTTTTCCCCCCTCTGTAAGGATGGAGAAAACACAGCCGGGTAAACAAAACAAGAAAACATTTATTAGAACTGGGAAAAGCCGCAGGCTCTCACTCTCTGTCGCGCGTAGAGGACATAATGGACCTGAGGCCCGCCATTCATGAAAAATGTAAACAAAACAGACTAAAAGAAGAATCAGAAATGGGAGAGAGAAAATACAAAATGAAGTATTCTTTATCCGTTTTGCATCTGTGCCATCGACGTCAGAGGGAGAGCAATGGGTAAAGCGGTCGGAAGATAAATGCATTCTTCCCCAATGTGTCGGCGGTATAAACACGGAAGACATTTTCCGTCTGTGCTGCATGTTCAAGTGGCGTATTATGAGTTACGCTCCTTCAAATGTTTGCATTCTTTCTACATCGCACATAGTTTGAGTCAAAGGTACACAAAAAACCCCATGCTGTTTAGATCAACTCAAGGAGGAATTCGAGATTTTTGCGTCTCTTTTCAAACAAAGGCCCCGGCCAAAGAATGCAAGGCTGTTGAAAACGTCAAGAGCAATAAAGCTGGACTCAGGTTGAAGCTGTATATTAGAACACACTAATTAAGATTTCTGGCACTAACAAAACTTAATTGGGCTCCCATTTAATAACATACACCCAATTGTAATTGAAGGTGGTGGTGGGGGGGGGGGGGGGGACCCAATTAATGGTGTTATTATAATATCCTGAGAGGAAATTGCTGGCAATACTCTGGTTAATTCATAATTATAGGCTGCCAGAAGGAAGAAGGAGAGGGGTTAGGTTAGGCCGGCCATTGTGTTTGGAGTCAACTTATTGATCCTGCTGAGTGAGTGAGTGAGTGAGTGAGTGAGTGAGTGAGGGAGGGAGGGAGGGAGGGAGGGAGGGAGGGAGGGAGGCAGGCAGGGAGTGAGGGATGGAGGCAGGGAGTGAGTGAGTGAGTGAGTGAGTGAGTGAGTGAGTGAGTGAGTGAGTGAGTGAGTGAGTGAGTGAGTGAGTGAGTGAGTGAGTGAGGGAGGGAGGGAGGGAGGGAGGGCTGGCAGAATTCCACAGTGTTTTTGGGTCCTTGCCTGATTATTTACCACTGGAATTGGTTGTAACAAGGTCAGTGGGGTTAAGCTGGAGGTGAGAGAAACGCACACCTGTTTAGGCGAGGTGCTGGCGGGCGGAGTAGAGAACACTTGAAAAAGAAAAGGAAAGCCACACACTCTAGGAGCTCAGATGCAATAATGTAATAACCTCATAACCAATATTTCAACGGACAAGCTGTCTTCATCAGGGTACAATGACAAACAATGTGGGTCACTAGTTTATATAGTGTCAAAGGACACACGCAGGTTAATTTACAGATATAAATAGAACATACAGTAAATGGATAGCGTACGATCATAGATACATGTTGGCTATGTAGGTCTACGAACATTTACAATAGCAACATCACAATTATCACAAGAATGGCTTCAGATCAAAGTCTACGTTGAGACCGAACGGAGCAGGTGTCTTTAAATGAAAGATCCAGGCAACCTCTCGTTTTAACAATAAATTGTCGAGGTCCCCGCCTCTCCTCGGGAGCGTGACGTGTTCGACGCCGGTATAACGTAAGGACGAAGTCGGGTCCGCTTCCAAAAAGTGGGTACTGTACGTCGAGTTTTCTGCACCTAATGGGAGCTGCGATGCGCCGAGATTCCTCCTTTTAATTCGCGCCTCCTTTTACCCACATCATTTTTACCACAAGGACAAGTTGTAAGATAAATAGCCGCCTTAAGAGGAGCAGTCGGGTTAAGCCCACCGGCGGTCTCTCTCTGTTATGTGGAGCAGACATGACCGGCAGACAGACACCCTGATTATACCCCCAGATATTCCATATCTCATTTGTTTCCTCCCTGCCCAGTAATTGCATTCTGCTTTTCAAAATGATGTTTGCCGACAAGCATCTACAGGCAAACAAGGCTTCATAAAGTTAAGCAAAACCGTTGTGACATGTCCAAAGTCATTTGGCTCATAACCGAATGCATAGAGGGAGAAAGAAAAGTGTCAGGATTATAAGGTGGTGCCATGTCTTAGTTTGCCAGTGTTCTTTTTCTCTGTCATGCGTTCTCAAGTTACTCAAACCCAATGCGATTGCTTCATTTCTCCTGGAGAATAATGGAACCCTATTGAAGGGTTCTTACTTGAGTTAAAAATGTTGAAATGTTTTACATTAAAAACGTACACACACATATGTATCCCCATCACACACACACACACACACACACACACACACACACACACACACACACACACACACACACACACACACACACACACACACACACACACACACACACACACACATAAGAGGGAGAGAGAGGGGGATCTGAGAGGGCAGAAAGAGAGGAAAGGGAAGATATGACGTTTATGGTTTGTAGAACAATTAGATTTTAGACTTCAAAGGGATGGCTATCATTACTCCTCAGCAGAACGCCGGAGCCCCAGAACGCTCCAGAATGCCCATATGTTCTTAACCGCTTCGCCTCTCTGAAATGTGAGTTGGGCCTTCAAACAACCCCCTAACATTTCATCTTTGTCTTTATCTTGTGCTCCCCAGAGACCTCAGTGAAAACCAGATCCAGGCAGTTCCTCGTAAGGCTTTCCGTGGGATCACAACTGTCAAAAACCTGTAAGTAGCCACACTCCATCCTCCTCTATCTTCCGTATATAGAAAGCACTTTAACAAGCACCTGGCCTGGCTTCTCTGTGAAAAACAAGTGTGGAAAATGTTCTTTGTGAGAGGATAGATGGGTCCAGGTCTGTTGGAACAATTATCTAGTCTCCTGTCCGATCATTCATTCATTCATTCGTCCGTTCGTTCGTTTATTCATGCATTAATTCATGAGATTCTAATAAATAACACCACAATTAATACACTGACAAATGTATTCCTCCTGCTTAGGGAATTACAACCCAGGTTGTCATCAAGCCACAGTAAGATGGCCTTCTGTTTTAATTTTGTTGACAGGATTCACGCACATGGTTACTTCAGTTCAGTATTAGTGGTGAGATGCTGCTTCTGATTTGCATGGAGTCTGATGATATTATGATTAAAACCACACCCTATCTCCAGACCAGAGCCAATTGTACGCTTCCCCACACATGTTGCCGGGTGATGGGTTTGGGCAGAATATCAGAGAGAAAGAGAAAGCAATTCCCAGCCAATGGCCGCCATTCGTCGCCCAGAACAATAAACACTGCATTCCCTAAAACTCAGTCCCAAATCAGCCAATCAGAGGAGGGCTTATCGATGATTCACTGCAATTAATAGAGAGACGTGTTGTTGAGTTTAGGCTTAATGGGCCGAACACTGTGTTTGGAGTTAAGATCACCGCTTGTATGTAAATCAGCCAGATTCGGTCTGTTCCTTTTCCCAGGGTTGGGTTGTAAGTCAGTCTGGGTGGTTTCCTCCACTATCCGATCATCAGCATCATCCACTTTCCCTTTCACGTGATAGACTGCGTCCCAACAGGCACCATATTCCCAACAGTGCACTAGTTTTGACCAGAGCCCTATGGGGGAATGGGGTGCCTTTTTTGGGACGCATCCATAGAACGAAACCTGGCTTGTCTTTCTATATAAACTCCCTCTCAATGTTGCCGGCTGAACTGGGGTCCCCTCAACAAGAGAGAGAGAGGAGAGAGGAGAGAGAGAGAGAGAGAGAGAGAGAGAGAGAGAGAGAGAGAGAGAGAGCAAGAGCAAGGGAGAGAGGGGGAGAGAGAGAGAGGGAGAGAGAGAGAGAGGGAGAGAGAGAGCAAGAGAGAGGGAGAGAAAGCAAGAGAGAGAGCAAGAGAGAGGGAGAGAGAGAGCAAGTGAGAGCAAGAGAGAGGGAGAGAGCGAGAGCGAGAGGGGGAGAGAGAGAGAGAGAGAGAGAGGGTGAGAGAGAGAGAAGAGAATAGAGAATAAAGGACAGACCGGAGTCAGCTGGCCTACATTACCTACCAGATCTCCTGTCCTGTCCATGCCTGTGGTGCTATTGATAATCTGCAATCCACCAAATAAACAGAGCCACACAGTGCTTTCTATTCCGAAAGAGAGTGTGATAAAGTAAGGCATCTCCTTTAAGGACCTGAGTCAGAGAGGTTCATGTTATGCACTGCTCTGCGTGGAGGAGCGACAGTCAGCCAGGTTGGCTTTAAAGCTCGGGGCAGAGTAATTGCGTTTGAAAATAAGTGGAGTGCCTGTCTGTTTGTGTTAGGGCACCGCTGCCACTCAATGAGGCTCCCCTCCACCGCCCTCTGCCCCTCCCCCTCTCAGATTCAGTTAACAGAGTGTCACTCGCAGCCCCCCCCCCCACTCTGACCCTGGCCAGATGAGACCCCCCACCCCCTCTCTCTCTCTCCTCACTCATCTCCACAGGTCAACGTGTGTGAGAGGTGCCCCTCCATCTCCCTGTGTTGCCCCCCCAACCCCAAAAAAACATGCTCCGTTCCCTCAAACGGTTGATGAATGGAGAGCGAGCTGCTCATTACTCATCAAAGAGAGAGAGAGAGAGAGAGAGAGAGAGGGAGGGACGGGCAATCACAGCAGCCTCGTCACCGGGTTGGAGCGTTTAGCACAGTTCTCCAGCTGTTTGCAGAGCACACAGGAGACAGGGAGGAAGGGAGACAGTGACTGGTTGCCTGAGACTCTTTAGTAACCCCCATCCGTCACCACCACCCCCCCTCCCATTCCTCCTCAGGCACCTCCACCCCAGCCCCAGCACAGCAAGGTGACTCCTGATTTAATTGCCGAAACAGTCCAACCCTCCATTTTCCTCCCAAAGAAAAACCCTGACAGGTCCCAGTTGGCCCGTGCATTGATTTTCTCATATGCTCTCCCCTCTTTCTCCTAATGCCCTCCTTTTGTACTACAGAAGTAGGGACACACCGCTCTCCCCACACTCGTAATCCCAACCCTGATATCCTGGAGAAATCTTTATTGGCTACTGAAAACTGGAGTGGCATTAATTTCACTCAGCTATCAGATTGCCTTTCTTTTCCTTTAACAAAAAATAAATAAATGCCAAGAAACTGGCAGAGGTTGTTATTCTAATCTGCTCTCTCAACAAATGAGACAAATTTGTCACAAATCTGTATATGTCAGAGCAGACAGGATCTTTATCTGGGGTTTCTGGGCCTGCCGCCCTTGGCTGGCTTCAGCTAAGTGTCAGCTCCACACACACACGCTGCTGACTTGACTACTGTATCCGTCTATCCTACACACAATCGGCCAATCCACAGTGTTGTCCATCAGCCACAAAATGGCCGCCCACTGTAGGTCTTATAAGGTTATCTGCACATAACATAGACATTCTGTTGCGATAGTGGCAGTATAGAGAGGTCTGTCAGCCAGCAAACCAAACCTCCACTGGGCTGGGCTGACAGTGAGTTATTGGACATATATGAGACCAGTGCATTGACATCCCTCTGATTCTAAACACTGCGGCCTCAGTAATGCTATATCAACTAAAGGTGTGATTGAGAGTCCAGTTCTGCAGCTGGTTGGGAAAACAATGCATGTGCATAACTCATAACCCCCCCCACCCTCCACCTCTGTCTTTCACTCCATGTTCCCCTACCCAGAATGCTGCGTCCGCAGCTCGCCGACTGCTTCTGGCGCAGCTTACCTGACCGCGCCACCACACGACACTAGAAGCACAGCGGGCACACTGTACCGCTGTACCCAGGCCTCTGCCCACTGAACCACGCTACGGACACCAACACACAGCTGCAACGCACAGCTCCTAGGCTACTGGGCTCTCACGTACAGAAGGGTTCTGCAGTGTCCCCTTTGTCCAAGTACACACAGTATTAGCGGAGAGAGTCTTTAGGCCTTGTGTCCACGTCCATCCACAGAAGGACACTGGCTAACCACTGTCTGTACTGCCCTCTAGCTGTGCTAATCAGGACACGGTAGCTAGCTGTGGATTGGCTGTGTGATTTATCTCCATCTGTCCATCCCTTCCTCCTGAAGCCCTTCAGCCTCTCCGTCACCCCAGCCCAGTGACAGCGGAGTTGCCGCTATAAGGCTGTGTCCCGAATGGCACCCTATTCCCTGAACTATATAGAGAATAGGGTGCCATTTTGGGATGCCGACCCTGTCTGTTAGGGACTCCAGCTCCGGGCAGCCTCGCTCCACCGCGCTCCCCGCTCCCTCCACCACAGAGACGGATCCTCTCATTCACTTCCTGTTGTCTTCGCTGATGAACGTCGATCAACCGGGTCCCCAAATTAATTGGGAGGTTTGTGGCTGTTGGTTTAGCATCCTGCTCCATCCTTCCCCGTGACAGATTAATAGGGCTGGTCTGAGTCGGTCGGTACTGTTAAGGACTGCTCCCCTCTCCCTTTTTCTCGACTCTCTACCCTTTCTCTCTCTCTCTCTCTCTCTCTCTCTCTCTCTCTCTGTATCTCTCTTTCCCCCTCTCTCTCTCTCTCTCTCTCTCACTCTCTCTGTATCTCTCACTCTCTCTCTCTGTCTCTGACTCTTTCTCTCCTTTTTTCAAATTCCTCCATATGGGGCTGGGAATGCAGAAGCATCAAACTGCCAATACTGCTTATGACTGGGATGATTAAAGGCCAACGTAATTAGATGGAAGGAAATAAAATGTGGGACTCTCATACCCCCCACATAACACCCATTACACATACACACATAATATGTACGCACGCATGCATGCACACACACACACACACACACACACACACACACACACACACACACACACACACACACACACGCACACACAGCTATCCTCCTGCCCTATAATTCACATGGGATTAATAGTGGTCCTGTGATCCCTAGAAGGTAGCCAAGTGAACTAAACTGTCAGTCAACAGAAATAATCTCTCGTGATATGATGATTGTTTAGAGCCTAGAGAGTGCACGCTGAGCAGAGCCAGGCATTGTACTCAGCACGTCTTCAAGGTGTTTCCTAAAATGGAACCAGATGTAAAAAAGGGTTGAAAAAAACAAAAACAGCTTTGATCACGGCCTCCTCCTCCCTTAGGTTTGTCAGGTTTCACATGATAGAAGGCACAGTGATGCCGAAACGTTGGTGTTTTACCCAGTAAATGACTCCGAGTTTATAGTGTGTGACTCTCTTTATTTATTTATACAGTTCACATGATACTCATTTACTAATTATGAAATGATTTCGTAGACATGTTATCATGAAGTTAGATTAAGCTCGACAAGCATGCTTCCAATATGTCATTTGTAAGTACTGTGCCATAACATTGCTTGTTTCCATCCTACACAGATGGTCGTTTTCCTTGTGAATATTTCACTGGGAATGTTTTATACCCGAGTGTGAAGGAATAATCTCATAGGAGGCGTCAGCCCACAATCTGTCGGCAGACATTGTAATTCAACATGTTACCTATTTCATTTCCTCTCTGGGGGGGGGACGCTTTCCAAATGGATGTATTGTCTCCACAGCTAAGAGATAAGGACCAGACAGGAAACAGATGCTTTACTAGAGGAGAGTCAAGGGAAGGGAAGAAAAGAGAAGATAGAAAGCAAAGTAAAAAGGATTAGGGAGGGAGAGATGGGGAAGAGAGGGAGATGGGTCTAGGAAGAGGAGATTAGCGCAGGGAGATATGTTATTTTTTATAGCCTAGAGCACAAGATGCATAGGCTGTGTTCCGTAACAGGTTAAATGTCACAGAAGCTTTTTGGAGACTGGATAAACGGTCTGGGAGAGCGTTCTAAATGTCTGCCCTTTGTGGTGCCTTGTCTTCCATCCATCTCCTTTTTGGGGGGCAGAGAGAGGAGAGAGGAAGGGTGGAGAGACTGGGGGTTGGGGCATGGGACTGCATACTTAGACCTGCAAATGAAAGTAAAAGGAAAAGAAGGAAGAGGGATGAGTGCTCTGAGCATTGGGAGTCCGGGCTGATTTACGAACCCTCTCCTTTAATTAAATTGTTTCAGTGACAGAGCCGGTAAAAGCTCGTAATGGATTGGCTGCTCTAATGTAATGAAATTACTCCCTTTCTGACTTTCAAAAAATAGAACGGTAGAGGGGTGGGAGGAGTGGGAGAACAGGAGGGGGGAGGGAGAAAATGCAATTAATATTTACAGAGAGTTGACAGACGGGGTGGGCTGTATGCTTTAGCCAGCCTCCTGTTCACTCTCCTTCTGTCTTTCTCTCAAACTCCCCTCCTCCCTCTTTCTCTCTCTCTCTCTCTCTCTCTCTCTCTCTCTCTCCTTCTCCTCCACTCACGGGGCAGCGTAGAGAGTGAGGTGATAGGCTGCCGCCAGACAGGCCACTTTAGCCAGCTGGTCCTTTCCTTTCCTAACCTGGCAGGCTGCAGTGAGACAGAGGTGAGCGCTGAGATCTGAGTGTGTGCTGTGCGCTGCCTGGCGACAACCTACTTACCACCAGTCCACCCCAGCCAAACTCATCCCCGGCCACCGGCACTCTTCCTGCAGCCCTCACCTCCAGCAGCCCCCTCCAGCCTCCGCCTCCACGCCTGCAGACAGACCTACCGCTGACTCCTGTCTCTAATCTCTCCTCAGGCAACTGGACAGCAACCACATCAGCTGTATCGAAGATGGAGCCTTCCGAGCCCTCCGCGATCTGGAGATACTGTGAGTCCCCCTCCTCCTCTTACCCTTCCTCCTCTCCTCTCATCTGCAGGGACCTCTCCTGCTCTTCCCTCTTCTTTTCCCTCCCCCCCCCCTCTCGCTATCTCTCTATCTCCCTGTGTTTTCTGTTGAATGTCCTCCAAGGGCAAAGTGTGTTGCATGTGAAGCCGCAGCAGCGCGGCGTGCCTACCTGTGCATTCTGCCAGCGGCAACGGTGATAGTGTCATCCTCCTGACGTGTTAGTCTGTCTGTCCGCCGCGTGCCTTCTGTTTCTCCGTGTGACCGCGGTTTTGCACAGGCTCATTTGTCGCTCCGTGCTGCACTGTGACATTAAGCTGCTAGCTAGTGCCTTGCAAGGCGCCTTATTTTGCTTGTCACTTTTCAATGCATCCCCCCCCGTCCGTCCGTGCACTGTTGCCCGTTGAAACGAGTTCTACGGTCGTCTGCTGGGGTGTGATGTAGGCATGTGTGGATATTCCAAAACATTCAGAACCTTGTCAGGGAATAGTGTCATGCATTGTAAAAACTATAGGCTTAGCTTGTGTCTGTTGTAGTGTAAAGCTTTAAACTAGACTCAGTACTTGGCCTGACAGACACTGTTGCATTTGGCTGGTGAGCTGCTGCTGTACTGAGGGTGTTACTGGGGGGTCTGGACCTGTTCGGTCCGGACTGGTCTGAGTGCCGGGGGGGGGGGGGGGGGGGGGGGGGGTATATACCCCTGCAGCCCCCCAGGCTGTTACGTCCTGGTGCAGAGGGATTCTCTGGAGGCACCTCCAGCCCTAGCACAGTGAAGATAGCCCAGGCAGCACTACTAAGGATATGATAGGACAGTACAGGACAGTATTGCTGGGGGAGATAGACATTTCCCAGATACTAGCCCATCCATCAGCTCATTGGCAGGGCACAAAATGCAGTTGTCATCCCCCCCCCCCCCCCCCTCTGTTAGAGCAGGGCTCATTTTGTGACCAAGAGAGACATACAGTCAGTCTCACCCGCCGGCTTTACAGAAAACCTGCAAAAAAGCTGGTTGGTTTGTTAACACAGAGAACTCACTTGAGGTGCTCATATTAGGGCTGTGCTCAAAGGCAGTGCAGGATATGTTTGAATGAAGGATAGTAATCCTGCTGCTGGACTGGCTGTTCATTCTAATTGTCCTCCTCCTTCTGCCCTGCCTTGGCTCATAGAGCGGCTAGCGATGGTTTCATGACCACCGCACAAAATGGCACGATGGAGATGAGATGGCGTTAGTCGGCTGAGCAGACCAGACATAAAAGTCAGCGTGTGTGGATTCAATTTTCACGGACAATACTGCACCTTCCTCGTGCTCGACCAGAGCCCATGACGAAGCGGACGTCAGTGGAGAATGTGAAGATGTTGTTTAAAGATGATAATTCGCCCATATGTCCATGCAGCTGAAACGGAGATAATTGGACTAAGTGCCGTAGTGGTGGGTATACACAGGCGTAGGCCGTATGCTCACTTTTTCTTTCAGTGGGCATTACGAATACTCACTTCTTAATCCCCACTGATGCGTTACCAAAGTAGTAACTACACTCAAAAATCTAAATGTCTTTGATTTTTCCCAGATCACAGAAGTGGTCTCCTGATGTGGTTTAAGCATTGTTGTGGACTTAGAACATAACATTTGGTTGTTTTCATTTATTTATTTATTTTACATTTTTTAAGTGTGACTGAAGAAAAAAAATGGAACAAATCTGAAACCTGTGGATTTCTGACTCAGTTGACAGCCTAATTTATCTGTTTCAATAGTAGGCCTACTATTAGCTTGCTAGCACGGTACGTCTTGGGTTGGCATGACTGTGAAAGACCAAAATGGGATTTATCATTTTAGAATACATGTCACTGTTTCTCAAATAATTTTTCACACAGGGCACCATTACTTCGCCGGGCAGGCCGTTTTGGGATTTTTGGGGGGCAGAGTTTGAGTATACCCACTTCTCCAAGAACCACTACAGCACTGATTTGACTGGAGCACTAGGCATTGATTGCCTTCATTGTAATTAGGTTATGCACTCTTGGTAGATTAGGCTTTTTCTTTGAGTGATTTTCTCTGTTTTAGAATGAAACAAAGTGTTCGATTTTATGGCAGTGTACCTACAAATGTAGGATCTTAATTTGCTACAGCAGGAAAATAATGCTGCAGCAACAGGAAATGTGAATTATTATGTGGATTATAATTAATGGAGAAAAAAAATTAGTTGGGCAATACATTTTTCATTAGTGCAAATCAAGTCTGACATTTCAAAGTGGAAATTACATACTTTAGAACCTAAAATACACTGCAAGTGCGGGAAGATTCTCCGCAACAAAAGAGTGATCAAATTAAGATCATACATCTGTAACACATTTTCCGAATAGATACAGTAAGTTCAGCGGTATCCAGCTTTTCATATTGTCATACTGTCATTCTCTTATCCCTGGATTTACGCTATTACTGGCATAGCATACAAGGTGGCGCTAAAAATGCAAGAAAAGCCCAAAGGGCCTCTATTACAAGAATGCTAACTAAAGTAGTGCAAACTAATAGCAAAATCATGTAGACGCTGTTAGCTAAATGCTAACTAGCGAAAACGAACATAAACTAATTGCAAAGACAAGCAAATCCAGCTCCTACAAGCATAGTTAGTAGCTACCGAATGTCATTTTCGGTGAGTGTGGACATTTACAAGCGAATGAACGAAGTTGTGATGCATGCTTTCCTGAAAGAAGAGCAGCATATGCACACGGAGCAGACGGGAGAAGAACAAAGGAGAAACAAATGCATGTAGGAACCACAGGGGAAAGAAATGGCAGCTGTACAGACAACTCATCCAGAGCTCTTTGACTTCTGACGGCAAACATTTAGTAGTGAATTGCATACAAGTGTAACTTCATCACCTCATGTGCGCTGCACAACAGAGACTCGCTGATAGATATAGAACGCTGTGGTCTCAACAGCTCCCGCCGTCTCCCGTTGTGCTATTTACAAACAGGCACGTGACTGGCTCAACTGTTCTGGGGATCGACGACGGTAAGCTTCATAATGTAAAATAACAGGTTAAATGAAGAATGCAATCTGCTTTCGTGTGTTGCACAAGTTGACTGCAGGTTTTAATTTAAAAAGTAGCTTCAAATATGACAATTTATTGAAAAACCTCAAATAAATAGTTTTGACGGTATTGAAAACCCATCCCGTGGCTTTTTCCAAATACTCCGGTATACGGTATATACCGTACCAGAAAGCATCTTGATGTTCAGGCCTATATCTATTGCCCAGTGTAACAGTGTAGAATTGAAATGACATTTGGTTCTTGTCCATGGTGCAGAAGAAGCACCATCTCTCCCGACAGCCAGTGTATGTCAGTGTATTTGTACTTGTGCCATCTTCTAGCCTTTGAAATGAACTCATAGATGAGATCCTCTCTCTTTCATGTGATACGATCAAAGGGTATCACTGCACTAAAACTGTTCCTTACTTCTATTAGATCTGGCATGGGAACTATCGGTGCCTTCTAAGAGCCTGTGGTAAAGAGGGAAAAGCAAAGATAATGTATTATTGATGTAACAAATTTCTCCATGACCAGCCATGTTTGTTCCACATTGTCAGACCACCATGTTTTTACAAAGTATTTTGGAGAACAACATTGTTAAAAAAAAAAAAAACGGAAATATGTTGGTATGTGTTTTGTCCAGGAGGGAAAAACCCCAAAAAGAACATTGGGAATTTTACAGTATATAAATAGAAACTGGTTGATGAAATGAATTTACACTCACAGTCAGATGGACACAATATTTTTATTGAAGCTGTCAAGAAAAGTGATATATAGGTGCTCCTTTGTAGTTTGATCTCAAGAAAACATTGTGTCCAAATACCCCTCTTAAAAAACAGAAATTGGGGTGGTCGACACATGTGATGTTTCTAATCACAATGATCGTTAAACTTAAAAAAATAAAAAAAAAGACATAAACAAGTCATTTCAAAGGCCTCATTCCTATTGATGCATGGGTGCCTGAGAAATGTCTCTGATCATAGAAAACAACCAATACAAAAGTCTCTGTCTATTTCTCCTCAGAAGAATTCCTTATACAATCACGTCAGCTTTGTGTTAGATGTTAAGCATTCCCCCAAGTTACTAATGAATAAGAGCTGATTTAGTGGAGGACTAAATAGGCCTCCGTAATGAGTGCAGCTCTGTGACTTCCAATGACTGAATACAGTTTAACGTCTGCCAAGCAACACAAAATAAATGATCGGCCCTTTCTGGTGATGAATTGTAATTTGGATTTAACATAAATGTGCTAATGACTGAACTAATGACTTCAAAGCTATCTGGGACATTTTCTTATATTAGGCATGCCTTGCATCTCAATGAGATGGAGAACAGGGTTGGGTGCCAGCAGAGCACACTGCATGGTGGGCCAACATACTGCTGGGTGGAGGGGATGGACGGGCCAATATGCCACTGATTCTTTGATGATTATTCATCGGATGGTTTCTGCTCTTAGGACATTTGATTTGAATAAATGCCGCTTTTATGTCAAGATGTCCTTGAAGATACTTGTCAAGTGTAAGTTTCACTAGGCAAATGAATTGTGTAAAAAAAAAAACATCACATTTTATTGGATTTTTAACAATCAAAATACTAGCATTGTATTAGAACACTGGTCAAGCAAATATTACCCTCAATTAACTGGTGGTGAATATGGCTTATCATTTCTTAACTGGGAGAGAACAATTAGATTATACTTGTGAAAACTATTATGATAAAAATATGACTTGCAATATTGTTAGGAATTAAACTGGCAGAAATGTTATTTGTACATTATTTTCTTGGTTATAACGTTTACGTAATTTGTTAAATCTGTCCTTTAGCCGTTACAAATCTATACAAGTCTGAAATGCTCTTTGAAAAGCCAAAGAGCCCGCAGGTCGTCTACGGAAACCCCTGTGTTCTTACCAGAGTGGTGCGTTGCCATCTTCCATCGTCCCCCCCTCCCGCTGCACTCTCCAGAACAGAGGGGCCACTGCATATTTAATGACCACTTTTTGTACAGAAAATTCGGGCTCTTAATGAACGCCACTCTCTCTCTTTTTTCTTTTTTTTTTTTGTGCCGACCTACCCGGCTCTGTCATTTTTTTATGAGGAATGGAAGTGCCGCTGAGACATTTCCATGCTAGGTATCTCAAGGTGACTTTCACCTCATCACGCATTGATAAGAAGAGGGAGGGACCAAGTTTTCACATTACCACAAACGACCTCCCCCCTCCTCCTCCAACTCCTTCCGCCCTGCCAAACACTGTCATTTGTCAATGTGTGCCCTCTGCATTTCCCTGACTTTTTGACAGGGGCCTCCGTGTTCCAACTAGAGTGATTTAGCTACTTCATAACCAGCCGAATGGGGACATAGACTCCCTTCACTTTCTGTTAACACTGATTCACCAGGCTTGTTTGATACTGCATTCTCTTCTATTACTGTTATTCTTGCTGTTATTTTATTTTGAGGTTACAGATGCCCTCTTTAATATGAGTAGACTTTAATTATGTTTTGGACCCGCTGGTGAGTGGTAAGCACCTCTCTCACACGAAGACCCAAGGCATGCCAACATACACCAACCAGGGGGGACACCCACCCCCAACACCCCTCCTGCCTTGTTGCCTACTGCCTTCGGAGTTGACTCGGTGTCATTTATTTGAACTGTTGAAAGTGCATTGTTGGACCTGGTTGTGATTTGACTGTGGAGAACCAGACTGAATGGATGCTGTATGGTGAGAGTGTTAGCGGGTGAGGCGGAGTAGTACTGTTACGTTATATGCAGTGCGGCTCATTTGCTCCGAGCTGTGGTGATCACAAGAAACTATCGCATTTCTGTGGCTGCATTTTGGTTCCAGAGCCGTCTAGGGCGAGACGCGTGGGTGTTTGATCGAAACCTAAATGCATTGGTTCAGAAAAATATTTTTTTATATACAGGGACCGGGTCAAAAATATAATGTTTTTGCTATTCAGTGCTTTTGGTTTGGCTGGCCTTTACCTGGCATTTAAGTCAGTCAGCTGTACCTTGGCCAGGCGATCGTTGACGTTTCCAGGGAATTGATGTGACCTGACCTAGCCTCAGTCTCCTTGCCCCTCGGTCTGTATCCTCTCTGACCTCACTTCTATGTCATAAACACTGCTGATGACTCCTCTTGATTAATGCCTTTCTGTGGCTATAGAGATGGAGGCCCAGTTGTAGCTCACTGAGGAGCACATAACCCAGAGAGAGAGAGAGAGAGAGGGGTAGAGAGGGAGACAGAGAGATTGAGTATAAAAAGAGAGAGAGAGAGGGGGGGTAGAGGGATAGAGAGAGAGAAGAGACTGTCAGGGACTGAGTCTTCTGTGTGAATCAGATATTCCATGCATTTATAATCCCCAACACCAGTATGCCTCCCAAAGGACAAATCAGTCTTTACCTCAGTGTGGTCTGATTGAAAGGTTGCCTTCAGCCAATAGAATAGTCTTTATGAGTCAGATAGCAGGCAGAGAAAGAGAGATGGAGATAGAGATGGAGGGCGAGAGAGTGAGAGAGAGAGAGGGGAAGTGAGAGGGAGAGAAGGGGGGGTTGCCGAGTGAGGGGGGGGCCTGTCATTAGCTCGCAAACAGCAGTTTCAAGCACAGGAAATTGCCTTGCCACCAGACGTGGCCCTTACGATATCTCTGGGTGGTGTGACTGCGCCAAAGCAGCGCAGTGGCGGTAGGGAGCAGAAGGAGAGAGGAGGAGAGAGAGGAACGACCCCATCGTGTCCCAGCAGAGCCAACCCAATGCACAATTAATCACTCGCTCCTGTACGCCAGGACAAAAAGGGATGGGAACAGCTTAGATTCAATCTGTCCTCATTTAAGCTGTAATGGCCTCATCAATGGCTCGGCACTCATGTCTCTCTCTCTGTCTGTCTGTCCGTCCTACATGTGCCTCTTGCTGCAGTATGTGACTGGCTAATACTGAGTGCCCTCCATCTACAGAACCAAAAGCTGAATCCGCCTCTCTTTTTCTCGTCCCCCTCTCTTGTCTTTCCTCATCCCTCCGCCCTCCGCCCTCCTCTCTCTTCCTCCCTCCTCCCTCCGCCCTCCTCTCTCTTCCTCCCTCCGCCCTCCACCCTCCTCTCTCCTCCTCCCTCCGCCCTACTCTCCGTTGCCGATTACATTTTCCGGATCCATAAAGCATGTCTCTATTGGATAAGATAATGTCCACATTGCCCAAGCGCCTCACTGTTTTCTTTTGTCTCTCATAAGCCCTCACTTAGACACGAACCACGTGGACAGGGTCTTGAGCTGCAGCTCATGTTATTTCTATGTTTGTCATCTGCGAGTTCAACGACATCTGATTGCGCCTTTGTGCTTTAGCTGAGCCCTCCACGCTAAGCAAAACAAAGGCAAACATTTCCATCCCTTTCGGATTGGATTCCGCCATGCCGCAAACAAGTGGTGGATGAGTTACGATGGCCGTAATGAAATGAGGCCTCATCTGGAGGCACTCTGCTCATTTGTTTTGACATCAAGGCCCCAAAAACTCCAGGCCTGTTCTGTAAACTCCACCGCTGCCTCGACACTTCTCAGCCCGCTGCCTCAGACGCTGCTGCCGCCGTGCCATTGGCTGTTGTGGTGGTGGATTGTTCCAGAGTTCCATGGCAACATGGTGGAAATGTCACTCCTCACAGGGAGGGAAGGCATCTGAGACAACTATGGGACTCTGGAAGAGGAGAGCCACACGCGTGCACACACACACACACACACAGACGGAACATGCAGATTGCCTGGTTCAAACACTCAAGGCTTCTTTAAAGCAGACCCTCTACACACACGCACTCAAACACACACTCTACACACACTCTCACGGTGTCTTTAGGGAGGCTTAGTGAGATGATGAAGATGAAGAGAGAGAGGGAATTCACTCTGGTCGTTCCTGGGAAGGAACCAGAGTCTTAAATCAGACCCCCCCCCCCCCCTCCCACACACACACACTCATTGTGAGGGAGAAATGGCCAGGAGCAGAACCCGTGGGAAACTTCACCTCTCGCCCCCTCAGATATTACAATGTGCCACTCTAATGTGCCCGCCGAGAGAACAGTCAAAGAGGTTGGGGGAAAAATCTCTTCACCTACCTCCTGAAATACACTCTCTGTCACATTCACACACACACATACATACACACACACCATGGCAGAGCAGTGTGCTGCTGATGATGACACCGTCATGTCGCATTGCGTGTCTCTCAGGCCCCTGATTTCAAGCCTCTGTGAGTTTCTGTAACTGAGTCAGCTCCACTGAGCCGTATGCACTCCTCCTGTCCATCCCATCCCTCCCACTGCTCCGCTCCAGCCCTGTCTTACCCACCAGCCACTGCAGCCCCAGCCCCCCTCTCTGTGTCCTTTAAAAAAAAGAAAAGTGACGTATCCAGGGGCCCTCTCCAAAAAGCCTTAATGAGGGTCTGGAGAGAGGCAGAGAGCACTCGAGACCCCAAAGTAGTCCTTTTTGCAACTGTGGGAAAGCTTTCTTAGCATGGCAGAGAGCGAAGAAAGAAATCGCACTGGAAAAATATCGGAGAACAACGTACCTCGGACAGAGCCTGTCTCTGTTTTAAGGAGAAGTAATGGGGTCAGTTAATAAAATAATAATCCTATGACCAGGACATCGATGGAGCTCTAAAGAAAATCATGAAGTAACATTGTTCCACTACACAACAAGCTATAATTCAGGATACTCTATTGATCCCATTAAAGCCTAGAGGCTACATAATCGAGACACATAGGCGCCATTGTCTTCCTGGAGCATTGTATGAACTCAGCTAGCATCCCCTGCTTTCGTTAAGAATCATTAGTTCAGTAGGGGTTCAATCAGGAAGTAAATAACTCGCGCTAATTCATGCTGTGCAGATTCAAGACGGGGGAAAATAACCAAACGTAAAAAGCTGAGAGAGAGAGAGAGAGAGAGAGAGAGAGAGAGAGAGAGAGAGAGAGAGAGAGAGAGAGAGAGAGAGAGAGAGAGAGAGAGAGAGAGAGAGAGAGAGAGAGAGAGAGAGAGAGAGAGAGAGAGAGAGAGAGAGAGAGAGAGAGAGAGAGAGAGAGAGAGAGAGAGAGAGAGAGAGAGAGAACATAGAACATGGCCGTTAGTGGAGGGGAGAAGGAAAGAGAGGTATCAGGAACAGCGGCGGTCTCCAACGGTTGCAGCCGGAAAGAGTGAGAGAAGGACGGAGTGGGGAGGAAAAAGAGAGAGAGGCGGAGAAGGACGACGGGGATAGAGGGGCGAGAGAGGAAGAGGAAGCAGAGGGGCGAGAGGGAGCGGCCTGAGGGGAGAAGAGTGTGAGATAGATTGAAAGAGAGAGAGAGAGAGAGAGAGAGAGAGAGAGCAAGGAGAAAGAGGGATTGACGGCTGGGGCCGAGATCAGACTCTGCAGGCCCTATAGACAACATGCGATAGCATCAACCTCATGGGCTGCTGGTAAAGACTCAGCTCCATCACTGCCTCCCTGGCTGGGGACAGAGATAGGGGCCCTATACAGCACTACATTACACTACACAACAGATTACGTTCCCCCGGTGACAGACAGACATGCCTGAGAGGCTAATGTCAGCTCCAACAGATTTAGGAATTCATCATATTTGCCATTAGGTCATTTTCTAATGTTCCAATATTAGATTAGCAGGTTAGTGGATTTTAACTAGGCAGACAAAGACCTTGAAAGAGCTGTTGTGCGTAATTGAGATACTGCCTCTCTTGTAGTCGACATACGGGAGAAGTTCTGTCATGTCTGTGTGATTACTGTAATCAGGACAAATTGCACAGGGCCCCCCAGTAAATCGGATCAATTGTGAACCGTATGGCTAAATGCCCTCCAGGCCCGGACAGTGTTAAAAAACGACAGGGCGGGGGGGGGGGGGGGGGAACAGGAGAGATAAGTGAGTGTCCTTCCTGGGCAGAGGCCATTTTCCCCTGTTGATGGTTCAATATTACAGGGTTTTACCAGGGCGTTGCTCCCTTCGTCCCAGCCAGACCCATCCCCGACCCATGTTCTCTCTTTTCTCTCTTTTTTTCTTTCCTCCCTCTGTCTTTCTCCCTCTCTCATTCCCTTTTTCTCTCTCCTACTCTCTCTCTCTCTCTCGCTCATTCCCACCCTCTCTCTTCTTCCTTCCCTCCTTCCCTCCACTGTGGCAAAAACCCAGCAGTAGTTCTAAGCCAGATGAGCCTGAGAGCCACAATGGCCTTGACAAGTGGGATGGAGTTACTCTCCTCACTAGAAGTGCCAATTTGGTCAGCACTGACAAGGGTGATTCCGCCCCGTATATAATTTAATAGTGGAATAACAATCATTTTCCTTGCCATTTGGTTGCATTTCCCCCCCCCCCCCCCGTTCTTAATAAAGTGTTCCCCCTGCTGATTGCTTCCAAAATAAATATGAAAACATCATTTAAAATTCCACAAGTATTTTATTTTAGGGGATTTTTTTCCTTCACTTTGTTTTCATGCGACCCTAGTTTTTTTTGCAGCTTTGCTGTTGCCTTGATGGGGATTTTCCACTGGTCGAATTAGAAATCTGAACACAGATATGTTGAACCATGCCTTGTTGTAGTCATATCCGTCTTCCTCCTCTCTCCTTTATGGGTTTGAATCAGCCTGTTGCAGTGAGAGTTGATACATGGCGTCACACCAGTGGCCACTTTCCTTAAAACATGCATGAACTGTGAAAACCAGCAGGCCAGTCTTTACTCTCGTCCACTCCACTCTGAGGATCTGCTGCGATCGGCATCCTCTCTAGTCCCGATAAACCCCTTATTACCAGTAATAGTACAGTAAGACGCTGTAAAACTAACCTCCTGCTCCGCCCGTAACGTCGTCTCGCCGACAGGACTCAGCACTTTCTGTTTCTAGCTACTGAGCCGATCCGGGAACCATTAAAGTCCCAAATTTAGAAATAACAGGTGCACATTAACACTTCCCAGGGAGGTGGTGCAGAGGGGACGGGTGGAGGTGGAGGGGGCTATCTAGTGACGGAGGGGTGGGACGGCTAGATTACAAGACTTAAGTCTGCTAAGTAGTACTATTCACAGTTACTGTTGCTGGATGGAGAGAACGGGAATTACTGCTGCCTCCCTCTTTCCCTCCCTCCGCATGCTGCTGCTGATAATATCATCGTTGTGCTAAAGCTTATTACACGCTGTTGTGGACACGCCAGCACCAGCAGCATCATATGGCCCACAACACAAGCAGACAGGCAGGCAAGGGATGAGGTGTGGATGAACAGTAATGCTGTGAACAACAGGCACCATCCAGTTTCTCTGACAAGAACCTTTGTGCTGTTCAAACAAACCTGTTGCACCTGGGTGTCTTCAATAGGAACCAAATGGGCAGGGAACGATCTGAATTTGTCCAGTAGAAACACTTGTTTGCTAATGAATACACCCCTTCTGGGTGATTGAGAAGGGTACCACTGCTTCTGCTACTTAGCTACAGTGCATTTGGAAAATATTCAGACCCCTTCACTATTTCCACATTTTGTTATGTTTACAGCTTTATTCTAAAATTTATTACATTTTACAATACAATTTTCAAACCAAAAACTGTTTTTAGATTTTTTTTGCAAATGTGTCAAATAAAAAAAGACTGAAATATTACATTTTACTCCATCCATTTTTAAGCACATTTGACAGCGATTGCAGCCTTGAGTCTTCTTGGGTATGACACTACAAGCTTGGCACACCTGTATTTGGGGAGTTTCTCCCATTCTTCTCTGCAGATCCTCTCAAGCTCTGTCAGGTTGGATGGGGAGCGTCATGGCACAGCTATTGTCAGGTCTCTCCAGAGATGTTCGTTCAGGTTCATGTCCAGACTCTGGCTGGGCCACTCAAGGACATTCAGAGACTTATCCCGAAGCCACTCCTGCGTTGTCTTGGCTGTGTGCTTAGGGTCATTGTCCTGTTGGAAGGTGAACCTTCACCCCACTCTGAGGTCCTGAGCGCTCTGGAGCAGGGTTTTATCAAGGATCTCTCTGTACTTTTCTCCGTTCATCTTTCCATCGATCCTGACTAGTCTCCCAGTCCCTGCCACTGAAAGACATCCCCACAGCATGATGCTGGTACCACCATGCTTCACCGTAAGGATGGTGCCAGGTTACCTCCACATGCGACGCTTGGCATCAGAGCAGAGAATCTTGTCTTTCGGTGCTTTTTGGCAAACTCCAAGCGGGCTGTCATGTGCCTTTTACTGAGGAGTGGCTTCTGTCTGGCCACTTTACCTTAAAGGCCTGATTGGTGGAGTTCTGAGATGGTTGTCCTTCTGGAAGGTTCTCCCATCTCCACAGAGGAACTCTGCAGCTCTGTCAGAGTGACCAGATTCTTGGTCACCAAGGCCCTTCTCCCCCGATTACTCAGTTTGGCCGGGCGGCCAGCTCTAAGAAGAATCTTGGTGGTTCCAAACGGACCTTCAATGCTGCAGAATTTTTTCGGTAGCCTTCCCCAGAACTATGCCTCGACAAAATCCTGTCTCGGAGCTCTACAGACAATTCCTTTGACCTCATGGCTTGGTTTTTGCTCTGGCATGCACTGTCAACTGCGGAACCTTATATAGACAGGTGTGTACTTTTCCAAATCATGTCCAATCCATTTAATTTACCACAGGTGGACTCCAATCAAGTTGTAGAAACATCTCAAGGATGATCAATGGAAACAGGATGCATCTGAGCTCAATTTCAAGTCTCATAGCAAAGGGTGTGAATACTTTTATTTGTAATCAAATAGATCAATTTTCGAAAAACCTGTTTTCGCTTTGTCATTATGGGGTGTTAAGTGTGCAGATTGATGAGGAAAACAATTAATTTAATCCATTTTAGAATAAGACCGTAACATCAACAAACTGCGGAAAAAAAGGGAATGGGTCTGAACACTTTCCGAATGCCCTGTATATCACCTCTGGATGCACTGAGATAGACACAGTAGACTGTCTGTTTAGACTGTAGGCTGCTCGTTGTCCATTACTTGTGTTTTCTTTTTGCTCATTTCTTTAGAAGAGTGTGCTACTTTCTTACTCCTATGCCTTTCTTTCTACTTGTGAAACCCAATGACTGTCTTTGTGGATTGTGGCTATTGTTTCTAAATGTACTGTCGGCCTCTCTCTTGCAGCACCCTCAACAACAACAACATCACCCTCATCCCTCTGTCCAGCTTCAACCACATGCCCAAGCTGCGGACTCTGTGAGTATATGACGAGGATACCATTTGGATGTGTCCCAAATGCTACCTTATTCCCTGTACAGTGCACAACTTTCGACCAGAGACCTATGGCCATGGTTGAAAGTAGTGCACTGTGTAGTGAATAGGGTGCCATGTGGGATGCAGACATTGTGAAATACCACCAAGTGGCTGAGTGGAAACAGGATCTATCTCAGAAGATTATTATTCCATAATGAGTGGTTATCTCTCCGTTGTTTCATGCTCATAATCGTTCGAGCCCCATTACCTCAACAAGGCACAACTTTCTTTAAGTTCACGAGTTCTGACTCCCTATAAAAACCCTGGGTCAAAGACATTGTTGTGTTCAATCCCTGGATCGACCCTGGGGCAACTCTGATGAGTGATTGGGCGGGTGGGGGGAGGGGCGTCCCCGGTCGCCAGGGTCGATGGCACGCCAGCTCACTGAGGTTGTTTACCTAGAAACCCCTGGGGGGGTCTGAGGGAGCAGACCCTGTATCTGTCTCTGTCCCCTGAGATCTGTGTTGTGCATGACTTTGTCACTGTACCCATTTCACTCACATTATCTCCCCAACCACAATCAATACATAATAATTACATAGTGCTCTACCTTGCCGGGATGTTTCTCTTCTGCGGCTGACCTTGGTTATTAAGCAGTGGGCTCTGGGATACTTTGGTTATTATTACCATGTGGTGTGAGTTGTTCCACTGCTGCACTGTCCAAGGGGACCATAAATAGTAAGAGGGTGTCCGCAGTAGACGGGCAGACAGACAGACAGACGGCCTTTGACGCTCGGGACCCATCTCAGACCCGCAGTGGCTTGTGACCCTGTGACCCTGCGGTGTCCTCCCCTCCAGACCCCAGCCTCCAGACTCCAGCCTCCCCAGTAATCATCTCTTTTCCTGCCTGCTGCCTGGGCTCCTCGGGGGCCTGAGGTCTGGAGCTTAGAGCTGTCCGCTCTGCTACAAGCCCCATGGCTCAGCAGTCTCCCCATCCCTATCCCCTCGCCTCCTCCTCGCCTCCTCAGAATTGAATTTGCTGACGCTGGGATGGCCGGCCTTCTGCTCCCTGGCCAGTATTGAATTATCTGAGCCGAGGCTCCCCCTGCTTCCCCCTACCCCACCCGCCCGCCCCTACATCCCTGGCTCCCAGTTCCTTTGTACTGCATTTTCTGGCTCTAATATCCCTGAGATCTCTGTATTGAATTTGCTGCTTGTAAAAACAACTTATTAAATCAAATGTTTAGAGATGTCTGTAATTCATTTAGCAGGGATGGGGGGGGGGGGGCTGGGGCTCCAGGTTTCTGATGAAATAGCTTAGCTAACCTCCCCTCTGCCCTCGCTCTCTCTCGCTCTGTTGCTCTCTCTCTCTCTCTTTCTGTTTCTCTCCCCCACTCTCTTTTTACCAGCTTTGTCCAGCAGCCATTCAATTAGATCAAATGATATCACCCCATGGTGAGTTACCGTTCAATAACGGGACAAATAGAGAGTGAGGGCTCCTACTGCGAAAGGGATAGTTACTCTAGTCATTTTCACAGTGTGTGTCTGTGTGGATCACTGGGTGAGCTGAGGTGCCCTTTTGTGCAGGTTCTGAAGATGAACACCTAGCTCACCTCACTCACACACACACACCGACACACACACACACGCACACACACACACCGACACACTCACACACACACACGCACACACACACACACACACACACACACACACACACACACACACAACAGCCGACCGAGGTGGTGTATGAGCCCTATGCTCCGTCTCAGTGTGGAGCTCATCTCTCCATCCCTCCACCTCTCTAATCCCACTCGTGTGTAATTAATCCGGAACAACGGGTGGCTATAAACTGGATTTATAATGGGAAGAGCTCCATTAAAACTACAACCCACGCTGTTATCCTCAATGAGCAATTCCTGTCCCCTAACCGGATCGCACCCGTATTTCATTTGCCAGACTTTTTGAAAGGGATGAAGTAACTTTTTGATTTGCTGACATGACTCTTCCTCCTACCGCCAAGCCCCCCCCCCCCCCCCCCCCCCCCCCCCTCGCTCCCCCTGTTTCCTCTCCTTTCAGCTCCTCTCCAGTCGGTCTCGTAATGACTGTTGAGAGATAGTGATTTAGCCCCTGTGTGTCGTGTCCTGTCCGCTTCTTTGGGAGAGCTGCCATATTGTTGAGGGAGACCTTGACGAAATGAAGGTGTTGGCTGAGAGAATGGGCCCATTCTTGCGTCTGCAGATGGATTCACATTAGTCGCTTTTATGCGCCGGTCTTGGATATGACAACCACAGCATCTCTGTCAAGGACGGCGGAGTCACAGAGTCATAAACACAGCAGGGCAGCCATGAGTAAATGAGAACTCCAAATGTTTTTCATCTGCTGGGCAACCTCAGACCTAAGAAAAAAGTCAATTTCATTGTCACTCTAAACACATTTGGGGGCATGTATTGCGGTGAGTGGATTCTTCTACTCAGCCTTAGATGTGGTCATTTTTCTAACGCGTTATGTCATGCCACTGGCCCTCTACTGTGGCTCTCTCTCCTCCCACCCTCTGCAGACAACAACCTGCACTGACCACTGCTGTTCCCTCTCTCTCCTCCCACCCTCTGCAGCCAACAACCTGCACTGACCACTGCTGTTCCCTCACTCTCCGCTCCTCCCTTTGCAGGCGTCTGCACTCTAACAATCTGCACTGCGACTGCCACCTGTCCTGGCTGTCCGACTGGCTGCGGCAGAGGCATGGCCTGGCCCCCTTCACCCAGTGCATGGCCCCCGCCAGCATGAGGGGCCTCAACATCCCTGATGTCCAGAAGAAAGACTTCACCTGCACAGGTATGCACCAAATGAAATCACCATGACAACACACTGTACTAAAAACAGCACAAGAACTACTCATGTTATCTCCAAATGAACAGGGTCTTTTATAGTGCGGAGTGAAAAGCCAATGAATCAGTGGAATCGGTTGGTGGTCTTGTTTTAATTGACTCCAGGATGTAATTGGTAAAAGGGTTCACGGTTGGGCCTAATGAACAGCTCCCACCCCCTCCCTGCAGCCATTAATCAGCTGATGAATCTCCAGCAGGCAGCCGGAGCAGAAATACAGTCCTCCGCCTTAGAGGCAGCCCCGTAATTAACCTGCAAATAAAGACAATAACACAGCAGAGATGGGGAGAGAGGGGGGGGGGGGGGGGGGGGGGGAGAGAGACAAAGAGAGAGGAGAGAAAGATGGATAGAGGCATACCCTGTGCTGGTGATTATCCCTGCTTTATTACAGCCAGCAATAAACAGCCATGTTATGTCATTGACTTGTATCTCCTGCTCTTTATTTTGATATATGTTCCTTATTCTAGAGCTTTATTAAGCTGATTCAACGTGACACATGGGGTTTTAACTCAGCTTTTTATTTCATTTTCTATTCAAGTGTGCATAATCTGCTCTCCCTCACTCTATCCTCTCCCCCCCTCTCTCCTCCTCCCCCTCCGCCTGCCCCCCCCTTCTCTCTCTCTTTCTCTTCCCCCCCTCTCTCTCTCTCTTTCCCTCGCTCTCTCTCCCCAACCCCCCCCCCTCTCTCACTCCCCCCCAACCCCCCTCTATATCACTCTCTCTCTCTTGCCCACCCTCTTTCTCTCTCTCTCTATCTGTCTCTCTCTCTCTCTCTCTTTCTCTTTCTCTCAGGCCCAGCTCAGGCAGAGCCCCGTACCTGTATTCCCCAGGCATCAGTATGTCCGATCTCCTGCACCTGTAACAACAACATTGTGGACTGTCGTCACAAGGGCCTGACTGAGATTCCTGCCGACCTGCCCGAGGGCATCGTAGAGATGTGAGTGTACTAGCTTTTTAACAGTCACTACCACTTTTACTAATGTGTATCCCTCTTTGCCTCCCTTCATTGAAGGAAGCCTACACTCAGAACATTGTGTAGTTAACATTGTACAAAACGTCCTGTGTGTTTATTTCTTACCTCTGCTCCAGTAATGGAACAAACTAAATTAACAACATCAGTTAACAGGCTCATTACTGGTGCTTGTTCAGGTGCATGGTGGCTATGTTCTGTACTGAGACTGAGGCACATTCATCCTCTCCTACCCTCTGGGCTGACTGGCTGGATTGCTGGCTGACTGTCTGGATTGCTGGCTGACTGTCTGGATTTCTGGCTGACTGGCTGGATGGCGGTTGGTCCACTAGAGCATGGGTTGTCAAACCTTTTGGGGCCCAAGGAACCCTTTTGTGTTGGCAAATTCATCAGGGACCCCGTCATAATCAGAACACAACTTGAGTGGAATAGCAATAGCCTTCAAGGAGTTTTACTATGACGTCTGCAGTATATGACTGGACGAACCAAGTCTCTTGGCATCGGAGAGAAAAATGTGCAGTTTTCAAGCTCATTTTCCCATGAGGCCGAGCTATCTTTTGCTGTTGCAGCTTTAAAGCTAATATCCCGCAATTCTACACATTTTGCCATGCGGGAAGAGAAAAACTTGGCCGTTTTAAAGCTTCAATTACAGTGCATTTGTGTAAAACAATATATATATAAAAAATTGGGGGGAATGGTATTCAGTTGAAGAAATTATAATTGTACTGTGGATACCGATATCCCTGTGAGCTTCCAAGGCCCGTGTTGCCCAGGGTTAAGAACATGCATTGTAGAAGAATAATATGACATTGTTATTGTAATACACACTGTTAACTTATTCCATGGATCCCGTGGCCAATAGTCATGTAATCTGTTGTTGGTAATATTCATAAAAATTAAAAAAAAGAGATCTGGTCGCGAACCCCTGCAGTACCTCCGCGAACTCCTGCAGTACCTCCGTGAACCCCTGCAGTACCTCCGCGAACTCCTGCAGTACCTCCGTGAACCCCTGCGGTACCTCCGCGAACCCCTGCGGTACCTCCGCGAACCCCTGCGGTACCTCCGCGAACCCCTGCGGTACCTCCGCGAACCCCTGCAGTACCTCCGCGAACCCCTGCGGTACCTCCGCAAACCCCTGCGGTACCTCCGCGAACCCCTGCGGTACCTCCGCGGACCCCTGCAGTACCTCCGCGAACCCCTGCAGTACCTCTGCGAACCCCTGCAGTACCTCCGCGAACCCCTGCAGTACTTCCGCGAACCCCTGCAGTACCTCCACGGACCCCTGCAGTACCTCCGCGGACCCCTGCAGTACCTCCGCGAACCCCTGCAGTACCTCCGCGGACCCCTGCAGTACCTCTGCGGACCCCTGCAGTACCTCCGCGGACCCCTGCAGTACCTCCGCGAACCCACTTTGAGAACCGCTGCACTGAAGCCAACAGAGCAGCCCCACACAATTATCCCCCGAACAATGAGGGGCCAAATCAAACCTATTAGAACTGTTCAAGGACGCTGGGCTTTCTCTCCAGCACAGCGGAGGCCCCTGCACTCAGTCAGACACATAGAAGTGTACCCCTTCACCTCCGTGTCTTCTCTCACTCTGCCTGTCCCAGCTCAGGGCTCTGTGTCTGGAGCAGTGGGCAACCCTGCAAAGCGGCTCAGACATTTCTCTGCAACCCACGTGGCCTGGTTAGGGGCTTCACTTTACTGAGATAAAGTACAGCTTTTCTATGAACCGGCCGCCCTTGTTTGGGTCTGTGTGTGCGCGCGTGTGTGTGTCTGCGCTCGTGTGTGTCCACTGCGTCTTGCCATGCCACAGGCTGATTGGATTTCCGCTTTAGAGCGCGTCCATATATCCTCAGTCAGGTTATTCGATATACTTATCGATTGCTCCGACTCTTGTTTGCGCTAAAGAACAGGTGGGTCATTTCTCTGATATGTACAGCTTCTCTGCCGCTGTTGTTATATGCCAATAGTGTGTAACCTTTGCATAACAAATGGATACGTTAATGTAGGATACATTACTCCAGCGCTTACCTTAGCCAGAAACAATATTCTGCTAATGAAATGATGTATTGTCAGGACTTTACTGGGGTCGTTTCTCTGAAAATTGTTTTCACGTTCCTCTGCCAGGTTAGAATTACTGTTACACCCACCGCACAGGAACAACAGCCAAAACAACCTCCACCCAATCTGTAGTTTAGGAATCAGAGAAAATAGATCCCTCAGAGCAGAGCTCGACAATGTACGTCTTTCTATAAAATGTTCTTGTTCCTGTTGAAATATAGATATATACAATTACTCTGGGTTAGGGTTGCATAGCTACCGGTAATATAGCAAAGTTACCAGAATCTTCGGTAAGGTTGGTAATTAACAGGTAATCTAAGGAAATCTATGGTAACTTTGGTCATTTCTACTTGAATGACTTGTAAAAATGTATTTGTATGCAGTATAGTATCATTTTTATTTATTTTATTTTATTTATTTATTTCACCTTTATTTAACCAGGTAGGCAAGTTGAGAACAAGTTCTCATTTACAATTGCGACCTGGCCAAGATAAAGCAAAGCAGTTCGACACATACAACGACACAGAGTTACACATGGAGTAAAACAAACATACAGTCAATAATACAGTATAAACAAGTCTATATACGATGTGAGCAAATGAGGTGAGATAAGGGAGGTAAAGGCAAAAAAAAGGCCATGGTGGCAAAGTAGATACAATATAACAAGTAAAACACTGGAATGGTAGATTTGCAATGGGAGAATGTGCAAAGTAGAAATAAAAATAATGTTATGTGCATGCATAATACCATACATTAATACATTTTTACAAGTTATTCAAGTAGAAATGACCAAAGTTACCATAGATTGCCACTATTAGTAGACATTTCTTATATCTGTGTCCGTATTGTCCATGAGTTTCTAGTGGAGAGACCATATGGTTCAAGAGAAAATAGCATCTAATCAACAATTGTATTATTTGCAACCCTTCCAACGATGGTCTTTTTTCACAACTGCCACCATTTTACCCCAAAAACATTTACAACAAAGACATGTTGGATAGAGTCAAAGAAATACAAGTGTTATCCATTTTTTATGGATATTTCATGTGCAAAACCTCATATTAAACATCAATGGCATTCACAAAGTTGATGGTTTTTATTTAGGATAATGCTTTACAGCTTTGACATTGTCATGTACTGTCATGTTGTGTCTTGTCTCTGTCCTTTCCCTTCACCCTGTCTCCCTCTGCTGGTCGTTGTTAGGTTACCTTTCCACCCCCTCTTTCCCCCAGCTGTGCCTTGTCTCCTCCTAACCACCTCGTCACCCCTTTTCCCACCTGTTCCCTTTTTCCCTCTGATTAGTCCCCTATATCTCTCTCTGTTTTTGTTCCTGTCCTTGTCGGATTCTTGTTTGTTGTGTTTCATGCCTGAACCAGACTGTCGTCATGTTTGCTGTAACCTTGTCTTGTCCTGTCGGAATCTGCCGGTCCGTCTGAGCCTACCTATGTTTGGTAATTAAAGAAGCTCTGTTTAAGTTAATTCGCTTTTGGGTCCTCATTCACGCACCGTAACAGAAGAATCCGACCAAGAATGGACCCAGCGACTTCGGATCCTCTCCACTCAGCCGTCGGGATCCAGGGAGCGATGCTAGGCAGACACGAGCAGGAAGTGTCTGCTGCTCGACATGCCGTTGAGACCCTGGCCACCCAAGTCTCCAACCTCACAGAACAGGTTCACCATCTCCGCCTCGATCCACCGGCCACTTCCAGGGCTTTCGAATCTCCGGAGCCCAGAATCAATAACCCGCCGTGTTACTCTGGGGAGCCCACTGAATGCCGCTCGTTCCTCACCCAGTGTGATATTGTGTTTTCTCTCCAGCCCAACACTTACTCCAGGAGCACTGCTCGTGTCGCCTACGTCATATCTCTCCTTATTGGACGGGCTCGTGAGTGGGGCACGGCAATCTGGGAGGCAAGGGCTGAGTGTACTAACCAGTATCAGGACTTTAAGGAGGAGATGATACGGGTTTTTGATCGATCTGTTTTTGGGGAGGAGGCTTCCAGGGCCCTGTCTTCCCTATGTCAAGGCAATCGATCCATAACAGACTACTCTATTGAGTTTCGCACTCTTGCTGTCTCCAGTGGCTGGAACGAGCCGGCCTTGCTCGCTCGTCTTCTGGAGGGTCTCCGCGCAGAGGTAAAGGATGAGATTCTCTCCCGGGAGGTTCCTTCCAGCGTGGATTCCTTGATTGAACTCGCTATTCGCATTGAGCGACGGGTTGATCTTCGTCACCGAGCTCGTGGAAAGGAGCTCGCGCTCTCCGTCGCCCCCCTCTCCGCATCACTACCATCTTCCTCTGCCGGCTCGGGTGCTGAGCCCATGCAGCTGGGAGGTATCCGCATCTCGACTAAGGAGAGGGAACGGAGAATCACCAACCGCCTCTGTCTCTATTGCGGTTCCGCTGGTCATTTTGTCACTTCATGTCCAGTAAAAGGCCAGAGCTCGTCAGTAAGCGGAGGGCTACTGGTGAGCGCTACTACTCCTGTCTCTCCTTCAAGATCCTGCACTACCTTGTCGGTCCATCTACGCTGGACCGGTTCGTCAGCTTCCTGCAGTGCCTTAATAGACTCTGGGGCGGAGGGCTGTTTTATGGACGAGACCTGGGCTCGGGAACATGACATTCCTCTCAGACAGTTAAAGGAGCCCACGGCCTTGTTCGCCCTGGATGGTAGTCCTCTCCCCAGGATTCAGCGTGAGACGCTACCTTTAACCCTCACTGTTTCTGGTAATCATAGTGAAACCATTTCTTTTTTAATTTTTCGTTCACCTTTTACACCTGTTGTTTTGGGCCATCCCTGGCTAGTTTGTCATAATCCTTCCATTAATTGGTCTAGTAATTCTATCCTCTCCTGGAACGTCTCTTGTCATGTGAAATGTTTAATGTCTGCTATCCCTCCTGTTTCCTCTGTCTCTTCTTCACAGGAGGAGCCTGGTGATTTGACAGGGGTGCCGGAGGAATATCACGATCTGCGCACGGTGTTCAGTCGGTCCAGGGCCACCTCTCTTCCTCCACACCGGTCGTATGATTGTAGTATTGATCTCCTTCCGGGAACCACCCCCCCCCGGGGTAGACTATACTCTCTGTCGGCTCCCGAACGTAAGGCTCTCGAAGATTATTTGTCTGTAGCTCTTGACGCCGGTACCATAGTCCCCTCCTCCTCTCCCGCCGGAGCGGGGTTTTTTTTTGTCAAGAAGAAGGACGGGTCTCTGCGCCCCTGCATAGATTATCGAGGGCTGAATGACATAACAGTGAAGAATCGTTATCCGCTTCCTCTTATGTCTTCAGCCTTCGAGATCCTGCAGGGAGCCAGGTTTTTCACTAAGTTGGACCTTCGTAACGCTTACCATCTCGTGCGCATCAGGGAGGGGGACGAGTGGAAGACGGCGTTTAACACTCCGTTAGGGCACTTTGAATACCGGGTTCTTCCTTTCGGCCTCGCTAACGCTCCAGCTGTCTTTCAGGCATTAGTCAATGATGTCCTGAGAGACATGCTGAACATCTTTGTTTTCGTTTACCTTGACGATATCCTGATTTTTTCACCGTCACTCCAGATTCATGTTCAGCACGTTCGACGTGTCCTCCAGCGCCTTTTAGAGAATTGTCTTTTTGTGAAGGCTGAGAAGTGCACTTTTCATGCCTCCTCCGTCACATTTCTCGGTTCTGTTATTTCCGCTGAAGGCATTAAGATGGATCCCGCTAAGGTCCAAGCTGTCATTGATTGGCCCGTCCCTAAGTCACGCGTCGAGCTGCAGCGCTTTCTCGGCTTCGCGAACTTCTATCGTCGTTTCATCCGTAATTTCGGTCAGGTGGCAGCTCCTCTCACAGCCCTTACTTCTGTCAAGACGTGCTTTAAGTGGTCCGTTTCCGCCCAGGGAGCTTTTGATCTCCTCAAGAATCGTTTTACATCCGCTCCTATCCTTGTTACACCTGACGTCTCTAGACAGTTCGTTGTCGAGGTTGACGCGTCAGAGGTGGGCGTGGGAGCCATTCTTTCTCAGCGCTCCCTCTCTGACGACAAGGTCCACCCATGCGCGTATTTTTCTCATCGCCTGTCGCCGTCGGAACGTAACTATGATGTGGGTAACCGCGAACTGCTCGCCATCCGGTTAGCCCTAGGCGAATGGCGACAGTGGTTGGAGGGGGCGACCGTTCCTTTTGTCGTTTGGACTGACCATAGGAACCTTGAGTACATCCGTTCTGCCAAACGACTTAATGCGCGTCAGGCGCGTTGGGCGCTGTTTTTCGCTCGTTTCGAGTTCGTGATTTCTTATCGTCCGGGCTCTAAGAACACCAAGCCTGATGCTTTATCTCGTCTCTTCAGTTCTTCAGTAGCCTCCACTGACCCCGAGGGGATTCTCCCTGAGGGGCGTGTTGTCGGGTTGACTGTCTGGGGAATTGAGAGGCAGGTAAAGCAAGCGCTCACTCACACTCCGTCGCCGCGCGCTTGTCCTAGGAACCTTCTTTTCGTTCCCGTTCCTACTCGTCTGGCCGTTCTTCAGTGGGCTCACTCTGCCAAGTTAGCCGGCCACCCTGGCGTTCGGGGTACGCTTGCTTCCATTCGCCAGCGTTTTTGGTGGCCCACCCGGGAGCATGACACGCGTCGTTTCGTGGCTGCTTGTTCGGTCTGCGCGCAGACTAAGTCCGGTAACTCTCCTCCTGCCGGCCGTCTCAGGCCGCTTCCTATTCCTTCTCGACCGTGGTCTCACATCGCCTTAGATTTTGTCACCGGACTGCCTTCGTCAGCGGGGAAGACTGTTATTCTTACGGTTGTCGATAGGTTCTCTAAGGCGGCTCATTTCATTCCCCTTGCTAAGCTTCCTTCTGCTAAAGAGACGGCACAAATCATCATCGAGAATGTTTTCAGAATTCATGGCCTTCCGTCAGACGTCGTTTCGGACAGAGGTCCGCAATTCACGTCTCAATTTTGGAGGGAGTTTTGCCGTTTGATTGGGGCTTCCGTCAGTCTCTCTTCCGGCTTTCACCCCCAGTCTAACGGTCAAGCAGAACGGGCCAATCAGACTATTGGTCGCATCTTACGCAGTCTTTCTTTTCGTAACCCTGCGTCTTGGTCAGAACAGCTCCCCTGGGCAGAATACGCCCACAACTCGCTTCCTTCGTCTGCGACCGGGCTATCTCCTTTTCAGAGTAGCCTCGGGTACCAGCCTCCGCTGTTCTCATCTCAGTTCGCCGAGTCCAGCGTCCCCTCCGCTCAGGCTTTTGTCCAACGTTGCGAGCGCACCTGGAAGAGGGTCAGGTCTGCACTTTGCCGTTATAGGACGCAGACTGTGAGGGCTGCTAATAAGCGTAGAACTAAGAGTCCTAGATATTGTCGCGGTCAGAGAGTTTGGCTCTCCACTCAGAACCTTCCCCTTAAGACGGCTTCTCGCAAGTTGACCCCGCGGTTCATTGGTCCGTTCCGTATTTCTCGGGTCATTAATCCTGTCGCAGTTCGACTTCTTCTTCCGCGATACCTTCGTCGCGTCCACCCGGTCTTCCATGTCTCCTGCATCAAGCCCGTCCTTCGCGCCCCCGCTCGTCTTCCCCCCCCCCCCCCCCCCCCCCCATCCTTGTCGAGGGCGCACCCATCTACAGGGTCCGTAGAATTTTGGACATGCGTCCTCGGGGCCGTGGTCACCAGTACCTCGTAGATTGGGAGGGGTACGGTCCTGAGGAGAGGAGTTGGGTTCCCTCTCGGGACGTGCTGGACCGTGCGCTGATCGAGGATTTCCTCCGTTGCCGCCAGGTTTCCTCCTCGAGTGCGCCAGGAGGCGCTCGGTGAGTGGGGGGGTACTGTCATGTACTGTCATGTTGTGTCTTGTCTCTGTCCTTTCCCTTCACCCTGTCTCCCTCTGCTGGTCGTTGTTAGGTTACCTTTCCACCCCCTCTTTCCCCCAGCTGTGCCTTGTCTCCTCCTAACCACCTCGTCACCCCTTTTCCCACCTGTTCCCTTTTTCCCTCTGATTAGTCCCCTATATCTCTCTCTGTTTTTGTTCCTGTCCTTGTCGGATTCTTGTTTGTTGTGTTTCATGCCTGAACCAGACTGTCGTCATGTTTGCTGTAACCTTGTCTTGTCCTGTCGGAATCTGCCGGTCCGTCTGAGCCTACCTATGTTTGGTAATTAAAGAAGCTCTGTTTAAGTTAATTCGCTTTTGGGTCCTCATTCACGCACCGTAACAGACATTCTATTTTGAATTTTAAAATCATCCTTAAATATATTTTACATGTGATAAGGCCACACAGAGGGCCAGAGATAATTACAGACACCTCCCACAGGGCACACAGAAGTCAAGTCAACATCTATTCCACGATGGTGCAACGTAATTTTATTGAAGTGACATGGAAACAACGTTGATTCAACCAGTGTGTGCCCAGTGGGATAATCTGAAGTACCCAAAAAGGCACCTAGATGTCATCTGATAAAATTCCATATATTCCTTGAAAGTTACCAAAATTCTGGTAGTTTACTGGTAAACTTGGAACGATTCCAGTAATATACCCTCCCTTTGAAAGCCTACTCTGGGAGATAGGGGTTTTGGGCATGGACACTGCTCAGTGTACTTATCCTCCTCCAGATTCCTTTCCTCGCTAGGACCCACTTGGACACATATGCACACACACACACACACACACACACACACTTACAAGTCTCCCGAGTTCCTTCCTCACTAGGACCCAGGCCAGCAAGACAGGATGGATGGATGGTGATGTAGTCAGGCAGGGGGACAGAGGTTGGAATGGGACTGGGAGATGGGGTGGAGGGTGTGGAGGGGGAGAGGAGGGCCTGGGTGCTGCAGTACGTCCCATCACTCAGTGAGACGGATGACCCTGGCCCAGTAGCTCTGTGACTCTGGATCCCTGTCTGTCCACACCCAGCCCCTCCCCAGAGCCACACACACCACCCCAGCAGCCCACCTCCATCCTCCATCTCTCGGACAACACAGCCCACTGGGCCAAGAGGAGGAGGAGGAGGAAGAGGCCATGGACATTAACACACATACACACACCACACACACAGACACACATACAGACACACACAGACCCACACAAACACACACACACTTTCTCCCATAAATTCTGTCTGTATATGTAACTGTGAGCCCAGGATAGTTGAGAATGTATTTACCCCTAAAGTAACCTGCTGCTATTCTCTCTCTCTGCCCCCCCCCCCCCCCCCCCCCCCAAACCCCCTCCCCCGCTCCCTTCAGTCGTCTGGAGCAGAACCTGATCAAGAACATTCCTGCTGGAGCCTTCTCTCCTTACAAGAAACTCAAGAGGATGTGAGTCTGACAACCCAGGGCGTTTTGGGATAACGCTCTCCACCTCCTTTATTTATAGAAAGGACAAAAGCTTGGAACTGTATCTAACATGCAAACAGAGCGAGACATAGACCCACATACATACACATGAACAGTGTCCAGCATTCTCTGCACGTTAAGCTCCAACTACACACACTGCTGTTCAATAATGCATATGGGACAGCGGTGGCAGGAAGACTGACATGCCCTTGCCACTCTCTCTCTCACGCGTACACACACACACACACACACACACACACAAGCTCCTCCTGTTGCCCTTTTTAATGTATTCAGTCATGCATTTCGTTAGACATTTCTGGGACAATTGTCCGTTTCCATCACAATGTCTTTGCTCGTGCGTCCAATCCAATCTCTGCCCTTCTGTCTCTCTCTCGCCCAATGTTCTTCCAGCGACCTGAGCAAGAATCAAATCGCTGATATCGCCGCCGATGCCTTCACCGGCTTACGCTCCCTGACTTCACTGTAAGTGAAACCCACCTGCATCTTAATACACACACACACACATGCGACAACAGTGGAGAAATAATGAAAGACTTCTTCGGTCTTGCCGCCGTCCGGTAATTGCAAACAAGATAATTAAAGTCCGGTGGCGTGCGGCATGGCGCTTCTCCTTGACAGCTGACTCTAAGATGGCAGGACAGCCAGGTGGAGCAGGGGAAAGCAAATTAGGGCTGAGCATCTAACACAGTACAACACAGCGGCTTGGCATCTGCGACGGCGGGGACAGAACGCACGCTTCCATTTAAATCACTGTGTCGATGTGACAGAGACACCAGCCGACGGCAGACACTCTGGCCCATGCATATTAATCCAGCCAATCAGCAGACACGACAGGGAATTCATCTTCCTCTGTCTGTGTAGTGCGTCCCAAATGGCACCCTATATTCCCTACCTAAGTGCCCTACAAAAACAGTGCGCCATATAGGGAATGGGGTGCCATTTGGGACACGGTCCTCTTCGTCTGGAGGCCCGGCCTGGTGCCAATCACAGCACCAGGCTGAAAGAGACTGAAGATTCATTTGCTCGGGGTGTCGTAAAATATTATGTGCATGTCATGTACTGTCAGGCTGGGAATGGGAATAAACCTGATTCTACATTACACATGTATTATACAAACACACACACAGTAAGTAAATCTACACTCAACAAATATAAAAACCGCAACATGCAACAATTTGAAAGATTTGACTGAGTTACAGTTCATATAAGGAAATCAGTCAATTGAAATAAATGCATTAGTCCCTAATCTATGGATTTCACATGACCGAGGGTTCAGATATACATCTGTTGGTCACAGATTCCTTTTTTTTTTAAATGGTAGGGGCGTGGATCAGAGAACCAGTCAGTATCTGGGGTGACCACCATTTGTCTCATGCAGCCCAACACATCTCCTTCACATAGAGTTGATCAGGCTGTTGATTGTGGCCTTGGAATGTTATCCCACTCCTCTTCAATGGCTGTGCGAAGTGGCTGGATATTGGTGGGAACTGGAACACGCTGTCGTACACGTCGATCCAGAGCATCCCGAACATGCTCAATGGGTGACATGTCTGGTGAATTTGCAGGCCATGGAAAAACTGGGATACTTTCAGCTTCCAGGAATTGTGTACAGATCCTTGCAACATGGGGCCATGCATTATCATTCTGAAACATGAGGTGATGGCGGCGGATGAATGGCACTACAATCTATGTACATTCAAATTGCCATTGATAAAATGCTATCGTTTTTCGTTGTCCATAGCTTATGCCTGCCCATACCATAACCTCACCCTCAACATGGGGCACTCTGTTCACAACGTTGACATCAGCAAACCGCTTGCCCACACGACGCCATACATGTTGTCTGCCATCTGCCCGATACAGTTTATGAAGTTTATGAAGAGCACACATCTCCAGCGTGTCAGTGGCCATCAAAGGTGAGCATTTGCAGACTGAAGTCGGTTACGATGCCGAACTGCAGTCAGGTCAAGACCCTGGTGAGGACGACAAGCATGCAGATGAGCTTTCCAGAGATGGTTTCTGACAGTTTGTGAAGAAATTATTTGGTTGTACAAACCCACAATTTCATCAGCGGGTTACTGGTCTCAGATGATCCCGCAGGTGAGGAAGCCAAATGTGGTGATCCTGGTCTGCGGTTGTGAGGTCAGTTGGACATACTGCCAAATTCTCTAAAACGAAATTGGAGGCGGCTTATGGTAGAGAAATTAACATTCAATTCTCTGGCAACAGCTCTGGTGGACATTCCTGCAGTCAGCAGGCTGATTGCACGATCCCTCAAAACTTGGGACATCTGTGGCATTGTGTTGTGTGACAAAACTGCCCATTTTAGAGTGTCCTTTTATTATCCCAAGCACAAGGTGCCCCTGTGTGATGATCATGCTGTTGAATCAGCTTCTTAAAATGCCACACCTGTCAGGTGGATGGATTATCTTGGCAAAGGAGAAATGCTCACTAACAGCAATGTAAAGAAATGTGTTCACAAAATGTGAGAAAAATAAGCTTTTTGTGTGTATGGAGCATTTCTGGGATCTTTTATTTCGGCTCACGAAACATGTGACCAGCACTTTATAAGTTACACTCATATTTGTGTTCAGTATAAATGTATGTGTCTCTAGTATAAATGTATGTGTCTCTACAGGGTGCTGTACGGGAACAAGATAGCTGAGATTCCTAAGGGCCTGTTTGATGGGCTTGTCTCTCTTCAGCTACTGTAAGTACACATGTGTACTGACCTATACTATGCTATACTGTACTGTAATATACGGTACTATACTGTACTGAAGCTCTATGAATTGGTTGTAACGACCACAACTCTGTGTTTGTGTACCTTATTTTCCACCCTGTCGGTTTGTTCCTATATTTTTAGCTGATGTTCCTTCTAAACCTTTTTTTGCATATCTTTTGCATGTATGTGCATGAGTTCCCAGTGTGTTTGTGTCTCTGTTGCATGAGCTAGTTTCACTCTGGCAGAGGGTTATGATACGGACCGCAGTGGAAGAGCAATAGTTCATGTTCTGCATTTCCCCTCATAAAACCAAGTCGAGCACAAGGAAGCCGAGAGTGTCGAACCTCGAAACCCTTTTAGAGTCTGAAACGGACCATTTGGGCCGGAGCGGGAGCGCCTCATGCAACATCATTAGCATTTAAATTGGACCTGATTACAAAGCAGATCTCTCACACCTAGTTATATTGATGTAGACATGGAAACATAGCTCAAACATAATGACTGTGTTTAATGGTCTAATTTAAGGAAATCTGCTGCTCTTTAATGCTGCTGACTGTTGGTGCTTGTTGAAACACACACACAGACACACACACACACACACACACACACACACACACACACACACACACACACACACACACACACACACACACTGTAATGATTTAGAAGATTGAGTGGGAATGAATTATGGAGATATGCAGGATGCTTGGGGTCTCTCCTCTCTCTTACTGGTATGTCAGCGAATCAGAGTCTCTCCAGTAAAGTGCACATCAGCGTAATATCCACACACACACACACACACACACACACATACACTAGCAGTACGGCACACTGACTGGTATGGCTCGGCGATTCACCCTGTCTTTCTTGTCATCGACGCTAATGATGTAAATGACATAGGGATAGGCCTGTTCTTTAACAAGTTATTTAGCATTTTGAATAGACACATGGAAAATCTGCACTGTTTTTCTTTCATTCTTTCATCACTGTTCTTTTCCTGTTGGGTTTCAAATCCCTCCCAAATGTAATTAGTTCTCCCTGTGAGCAGCAGCCTAACGATGCGTGTGTTTGCTCTGCGACAAACCCTCATTAGAATGCCTCTCAATAATTTAGCAAACGCTGCCCAACGTTAGTCAAATGTCAGGCAGGCTGAGAGGGAGAAAAAAAGGAGAAAGAGAGAAAGAGATATATAGAGAGAGGGAGGGAGAGACGGGAATGGGGGGGGGGGGGTGTGCAGAGGTTACTAGGCGAGCTAGTTATGGTAGAAATGCCACAACTTGGCTACATTAGCTAATGGACAGTATGGAGGGAAGGACAGCAGCATAGCTCTGCACATAGAAATATAAATACTAGAAAGGACATCCCCATTCAAGTCAATGTAATTCTAATTATATGGCTATGTCCAACCCTGCCCTAGATTTCCTGGTTTCCTTATGGTCTCTCAGTCACTGCTTCTTTCTTATGCTCTGACGGTAAAACCAATGAAATAATGGTGGCTATGGCTTTAGGAATGAATGTGTCTTTGACACTGTATCTGTGTCCTAGGGAAAAGGGAGTTGTTGTGGTTACTGGGATCATGTGGTACTGACCTGAGAGGAGTGAGCAGCACACTTCTGTCCCAGATCAGTGCTGTGTCCCTCAGCTTGCATCCCAAATGGCACCATATTCCCTATATAGTGCACTACTTTTGACCACAGCCCTGTGAGCTCTCCCCATGGGCCCTGGTCAAAGGCAGTGCATCGGGTGCCATTTGGGATGTACCCTCAGTCTGGCCTCTGAGACACACGCCACCCAAGCCTTAACAATCCGCTGCCTGGATCACCTACGACAGGTGTAACATTAGGTCCTAACACCGCATGTGGATCTGTGACCTGTTTTGTTTTCGTCCCAAATGTCTCCCTATTAAGTGCAATGTAAAGGGAATTGGGTGCCGTTTGGGACGCAGGCTTCTCGTGTCTTCGCCCCCCCCCCAGTAGGTTTAAAAACATGTTGTTGTTATGTTTTTCTTCTTTCCTTCAGGCTACTGAACGCCAACAAGATCAACTGTCTGAGGGTGAACACCTTCCAGGACCTGCAGAGCCTCAACCTGCTGTCTCTGTATGACAACAAGCTGCAGACCATCAGCAAGGGCCTGTTCGCCCCGCTCCGCTCCATCAAGACTCTGTGAGTAGCCCCCCCACCCCCACCCCCGCTCTATCAGGCAACTGAGTAGTCACACACACGCCCCGCTTTATCAGGACACACACTGAGTAGTCACACACACACTCCCCGCTCTATCAGGACACTGAGTAGTCACACACACACTCCCCGCTCTATCAGGACACTGAGTAGTCACACACACACTCCCCGCTCTATCAGGACACTGAGTAGTGTCACACACACACTCCCCGCTCTATCAGGACACACACTGAGTAGTCACACACACACTCCCCGCTCTATCAGGACACTGAGTAGTCACACACACACTCCCCGCTCTATCAGGACACTGAGTAGTCACACACACACTCCCCGCTCTATCAGGACACTGAGTAGTCACACACACACTCCCCGCTCTATCAGGACACTGAGTAGTGTCACACACACACTCCCCGCTCTATCAGGACACACACTGAGTAGTCACACACACACTCCCCGCTCTATCAGGACACTGAGTAGTCACACACACACTCCCCGCTCTATCAGGACACTGAGTAGTCACACACACACACTCCCCGCTCTATCAGGACACTGAGTAGTCACACACACACTCCCCGCTCTATCAGGACACTGAGTAGTCACACACACACTCCCCGCTCTATCAGGACACTGAGTAGTCACACACACACTCCCCGCTCTATCAGGACACTGAGTAGTCACACACACGCTCTATCAGGACACTGAGTAGTCACACACACACTCTGAGCTCTACCAGGACACTGAGTAGTCACACACACAAACCCTGCTCTATCAGGACACTGAGTAGTCACACACACACACCGAGCTCTACCAGGACACTGAGTAGCCACCCCCCCGCTTTATCAGGACACTGAGTAGTCACACATACACTCCGAGCTCTATCTGGACACTGAGTAGTCACACACACACACCCCGCTCTATCAGGACACTGAGTAGCCCCCCCCCCCCCCCCCCCCCCCCCCCCCCCCCCCGCTCTATCAGGACACTGAGTAGTCACACACACACTCCGAGCTCTACCAGGACACTGAGTAGCCACCCCCCGCTCTATCAGGACTCTGAGTAGTGTCACACACACACTCCGAGCTCTACCAGGACACTGAGTAGTCACACACACAAACCCTGCTCTATCAGGACACTGAGTAGTCACACACACAAACCCCGCTCTATCAGGACACTGAGTAGTCACACACACAAACCCCGCTCTACCAGGACACTGAGTAGTCACACACACAAACCCCGCTCTACCAGGACACTGAGTAGTCACACACACAAACCCCGCTCTACCAGGACACTGAGTAGTCACACACACAAACCCCGCTCTATCAGGACACTGAGTAGTCACACACACAAACCCCGCTCTATCAGGACACTGAGTAGTCACACACACAAACCCCGCTCTATCAGGACACTTTGAGTAACCACAGGACGCTGTGAGTATCAACACTGACAACAGGATTAACGACCTGCACGCAGCCATAGATGTTGAATCCCAGCCTTAGCATGGTAGTCTGCGCACACACACACACACACACACACAGGGTTTCTCTTCAGCTTATATGTAAGCGGAGGACTCAGAAGAGAAAACCAATATATGACGTTGGATAATATCAGAGAGATGTCTATTTTGGAAGGTTGTTTTTCTGTTCATCTGACAAGAATTTCAGGCCGCTGGAAGCCACAGAGTGTTACTTATCTGGAGTATATTACATTGTCGTGTTAGCGCGTAACACATATTTTTCTCATGCATAAAAAGACACGTGCAAATATTTGTCATCCATGTAAAGACGTTTTCTCATGTATATAAAGGAGTCATTAATGACATGTTATTATGGTAATACTGTACGTGATATACTTCTCACACACTTGTGAGCCATTTCAATCTTCCCACTCTTGTCTCTCAATCTCACTCTTTCTCTCGCTCCCTCCCTCCCTCCGTCCACCCCCGCCATGTCTCTCTCCATCCCTCTTTCTCTCTTTCTCCCCTCGCTCCGTCTCTACCGTTCTCTCCATCCCTCCGTCCACCCCCGCCATCTCTCTCTCTCTCTCTGATCATCTCACCTCCAGCCACCTGGCTCAGAACCCTTTCATGTGTGACTGCCATCTGAAGTGGCTGGCTGACTACCTGTTTGACAACCCCATTGAGACCAGCGGAGCTCGCTGTAGCCACCCCCGTCGCCTGGCCAACAAACGCATCAGCCAGGTCAAGGGAAAGAAGTTCCGTTGCACAGGTAGGCTCCTGCGCACACACGTAGACCCACACGCACAAGCATTACCATTCCTTACGAGTACAGTGCATATCCCGGAAACTCCTTTCAATTAACAGAGCAACCGGCAACCTTCTACCGCCCGGCAACAGTTTGACAGACAGCCACTCCCCTCCGTCCAACACTGTAGCTAGTACGAAAAGTGGCGTGTCTCTCCCAACAGTCGCGCTACGCCCGTCTGTCTCCACCCGCTCCTGCTTTACTCTCCTGAGGCATCTGATCTAATGCATTGTGACGTGTTGATGGCTCCAAGTCTCCATGGCCCCTCCGCCCACAATCCCTCATAATCATGTGTGGCTTGATTTACACGGTGAGGGCTGTGCAGCTGCAGCTAGAGTTAGACATGGAGCCCACGTTCCTACACTGCCCTCTCTCTCTCTCTCTCTCTCTCTCTCTCTCTCTCTCTCTCTCTCTCTCTCCCTCTTTCTCCCTCCATCTCTCTTTCTGTCTCTGTTACGCTCTCTCTCCCTCTTTCTCACTCTCTCTCGCCCTCTCTCTCTCTCTCTCCTTCCACCTCTCTTTCCATCTCTGTCACCCTCGCTCTGTCTCTTTTCTCTCTCTTTTCTCTCTCTTTCTCACCGTCTATTTGTGTCCTGTGAACCATGTCATTGTGGAGAGAGAGAGGAGAGAGAGAGAGAGAGAGAGCTGTGCGGAACCCTCTGGCCTGGAGCAGTTATACTTGGAACCTGCCGGGTTTCAGAGGGGTTCATAGCAGAAAAGAGGAAGGCTTGAGGCTGGAGTGTCTGTATCGGTGTGTATTGCAAGCTCACCCATCACACCCATACTTGCCTCTTAGGTCTGGGGTTGGGACAGGAGGGGGCCCCACGGGGCCCCACAGATACATGCCCCTCTGGGGAGAGGAGGAGAGGAGCGGACGGGGGGGGGTTAAGGCAGCTCCACTCCTCTGGCACTGTGCATCCACACACACGCACTGTGCAGCCACTGTTGCTTTCCTTTGATATTAACCCTGGGTTCTCCTAATTACAGGCTGGGCAAATTCAATATAGCAACACAATAACAAGCACAGCGGGAACACCGATAAACTGTGGTCGCACTGTGTGTGTGTGTCTCTCTTAGACAGAAGCCTGGTGTGTGTGTGTGTGTGTGTGTGTGTGTGTGTGTGTGTGTGTGTGTGTGTGTGTGTGTGTGTGTGTGTGTGTGTGTGTGTGTGTGTGTGTGTGTGTGTGTGTGTGTGTGTGTGTGTGTGTGTGTGTGTGTGTGTGTGTGTGTGTGTGTGTGTGTGTGTCGAAATTATCAGAGGGCTTGTACTGTTTTCTCTCTCTCCCTCTCTTCCTTTCCAATTGATAACCACACAGGGCTGTCTATACTGTATGTGTCCCTGTGTTTGGGCCTTTCCCTATGCTGTGGGGTTACAGACGGTGTAGTCTACAGTGTGGCCCCTGAGGGCCCTGTGTGCATGGGTGTGGGGTCTGGGGAGGGACAGTGTTGGGAGGAAAGTCCGTCAGTCAGTCACCTCGATCAGCTTCCTGTCCCAGCTGCTCCTGTCTGTTCCTGTTCCTGTTGCCCTCAGCTCACCCTCACTCTGCCTCACTACCTACCTACCTGCCTGTTCCTCGCGCCTACTTCTGTCTACCTGGTGCAGCTGTCTCTTGTGCTTGATCTAACCATGTGCCCCCGCATACACTCGCCTCACATGGTTCCGTCAAGCACCAGGGACCGCTGGACACGCCCGCCCGCCCGCCCACCCGGTGGTGGTGGTGAGAAAAGGAAAAGAGAAAAGAAAAGACGAGCCAGCCCTCCATTCTGCTCCCCCCTCCTCCTTCACAGAGGGAGACTACAAAGTGATACACTACAATCCTCCCTTCTTCCTCCGTATTGTTGAAGAGTCGTGTTCCTCCCTCCTTCTCCTCCTCCTCCTCCTCCTCCTCCTCCTCCTCCTCCTCCTCCTCCCCCTCCTCTCTTCCTTCTGCTTTCTGTCACCCTTCTGTCCTGCTCCTGCTCCTGCATGGCAGTGGTCTGCATCCCAAATGGCACCCTATTCCCTCAGTGGTGCACTAGTGTGCCATTTGGGACAGAGTCCGTGAAAGCCGGTGTGTGAGCCAGGCCCAGTGGTTTTCCCAGGAGGGAGAGGAGAGAGGCCCCGGCCTCACTTCTCACCCGGTGGGCCCTGGTTGGGTCTGCCTGTCTGGGTCTTGGAGCTCCCACAGTCAGAGGCTCTCACTGAATCACTAGTGGAGTTAGAGATGGGATGAGCAACATAAACAGCGGTGCCAAGGGAAGGCTGGTGTGATGGGAGCCAGACTTAGCTACAACCGTACCGGAAAGACAGCCCTTTATTACTCTGTCAGAACATCTCCAAGCTACCGACCTCCTGGAATTGACCTCTCTCTCAACGGTGCTTTTACAAATGAGGCGTAGGTGTCTGTGGGTGTTCTTTCTAAGAGGTTAATAGGTGTGTGTGTGTGTGTGCTCTTCTTTTGGTCCTGTATGTGTGTTCTGTATATTGTATGTTTAAGAGGCATTGCGTTCCAGTAATAGGCCAATGCGTAAGTCAATGCCTGGTCCCAGATCTGTTTGTGCTGTCTTGCCGACTCCTGTGGTCACTGTCACCCGGCGTGACATAGGAGTTGGCAAGACAGCACAAACAGATCTGGGACCAGGCTACCTAAATTAGAATTTGAGGTTTTCCATCAATGTCATTCCCTGATGATCAATGTCAGTTCCCTGATGGTCTGTAAATCGTCCCTCCTCTCCCCTTTCCTGCCCCCCCCCCCCCCTTGTCCCTCGTCCAGGTACAGAGGACTACCGTAGCAAATTGAGTGGAGAGTGCTTCCAGGACCTGGTGTGTCCAGAAAAGTGTCGCTGTGAGGGCACCGTGGTGGACTGCTCCAACCTCAAACTGACCAAACTGCCCCCACACCTCCCCGAGCACACTACAGACCTGTAAGAGCACACAGCCAACCACACACACACACACACACACACACACACACACACACACACACACACACAACATTCACATCACATCTAGTACTATTCTTCTCTCTCCGGGTCCATGGTCATTCTTTCTGTCTTGACATAGTTGTGTTAATGTAGAAATCCTTCACATACCTTAGCTACCCTTCTCTCCCCGCTCTCTATCCCCCAGCCCTCTCTCTATACCCCAGCCCTCTCTCTATCTCCCAGCCCTCTCTCTATCTCCCAGCCCTCTCTCTATCCCCCAGCCCTCTCTCTATCCCCCAGCCCTCTCTCTATCTCCCAGCCCTCTCTCTATCCCCCAGCCCTCTCTCTATCTCCCAGCCCTCTGTCTATCTCCCAGCCCTCTCTCTATCTCCCAGCCCTCTCTCTATCTCCCAGCCCTCTCTCTATCCCCCAGCCCTCTCTATCCCCCAGCCCTCTCTCTATCTCCCAGCCCTCTCTCTATCTCCCAGCCCTCTCTCTATCTCCCAGCCCTCTCTCTATCTCCCAGCCCTCTCTCTATCCCTCAGCCCTCTCTCTATCTCCCAGCCCTCTCTCTATCTCCCAGCCCTCTCTCTATCTCCCAGCCCTCTCTCTATCCCACAGCCCTCTCTCTATTTCCCAGCCCTCTCTCTATCTCCCAGCCCTCTCTCTATCCCTCAGCCTTCTCTCTAACCCCCAGCCCTCTCTCTATCCCCCAGCCCTCTCTCTATACCCCAGCCCTCTCGTTGTCCCCCTCTCTCTATCCCCCAGCCCTCTCTCTATCTCCCAGCCCTCTCTCTATCTCCCAGCCCTCTCTCTATACCCCAGCCCTCTCGTTGTCCCCCTCTCTCTATCCCCCTCTCTCTATCCCCCAGCCCCGTCAGTGCTAGCTGCTCACCCTCACAATAGCCCCATCTCCCAGTGAGTGATGGCTGACTATTAGCATCAGCCTCTCCCAGGCTATTAGGCCCAGCTCCACTCTGGCCAAGTCCCAGGGCAGAGCATGTCAGGGAAACGAAATGTTGCCCTTCTTCACTGGCTAGAGGACACACACCACATCAGGACCTTTTCTCTCCTCTCCTCTCTCTCTCTCTCTCTCTCTCTCTCTCTCTCTCTCTCTCTCTCTCACGCTCTCTCTCTCTCGCTCTCTCTCTCTCGCTCTCTCTCTCTTGCTCTCGCTCACTCTCTCTTGCTCTCTCACGTTCTCAATCTTTATTTTTCTCTCCTCCGGCCCCTGTCACCCATTCCCATTACTTTAACATCGCTCACCATCACGGCTCCCCTGGTGTAGATCGTATGTCAAAAATCTGATCTGGGGTCTGCTGCTGGTCTCCCCCTCCACACCGTCACTTATTTAGAGTGAGCTTTCCCTTCCCAGGGAAACGTATGCATGCGTTCTTCTACGTCTGGTTGACCTTTCCCCAAGGTGTGTCCTGTCAGTAAAGGCTGACGCCGAGAAGGTCGTCGCCGGTCGCCAAACACACACTCCTCATTCCCAACCACGCTCCCTTCCTCTCAGAAGATAAAATATCTTTCTCTCTCTCTCTCTGTCTTCCTCAACCTCATCGTTTCTCCTCTCGACCTCCATCACACGGTCTCCCTCCGTCCCTCTCTCTGCTCTTAAAGAGCGGTGTGTCATTAGAAGCGTTCCCCTCCAGGCCAAAGCGACGGAGCTCAGAGAGATTACAGATAGATGGATCCATGCCATGCACCAGCAGCCAGCTGGATCACACAAACACACACACACACACACACACACACACACACACACAGTATACACACACACACACACACACACGCACCAAGCACACCGAACCTTTATCTCATTCTCATACAAATGACCACGCTAAACAAGACAGAATCGTCCATCACACAAACTCGTCCGCTTGGCTGTGAGCAATTTGAATATTGATGACTCCATTGAAAAAACGCTCTCTTCCCGTCCTTTGTCTAAGTATAGAATTAAGTGAGCATGTTAGATTAAAAAAAAAAGCTTTTTTGCGACTGCTCTCTGACTCACTCAGTCACTGTGGGGCCGTTAACCTTCATTTTTACATTCTCTTTCTCCACAACAGGCGCCTGAACGACAATGAAATCTCCATCCTGGAGGCCGCGGGGACTTTTAAGAAGCTCCCCAATCTGAAGAAGATGTATGGCTGCCCTCCTTCCTCCATTGCCTTTTATAACATGCAAACATACAGGCCGAATTGTCGTGTTGTGTTGCAGTCAGGGCTTGTCTTGTCTGGGAAGTTTCTGCCGACAGCAGCTTCATATGCAATGAGCAGCGTCAATCTGGGGGGGTAGTAGTAGAGGACAGGAGATGAAAGGAGATGAGTTTACATGAAAGGAGAGGAGATACTGGGGAGGAGAGTGAGAGGCTGGGGAATATTCCATCTAAATTGGAGCACGGGCAAGGTGATTTACAGGCAGGCAATATACACAGCCCACTCCAGGAAGACGGAAAAGGGCCATGGCTGTTATAGCTGTGCACACCGTAAGGAGGAGCGGTGATTTATTAAGCATGACATTGCGTCTAAACTTCCCCCCTCCTCCTCACCAAAGTACAGATAAAAATAAAAGATGTGTGCCGTGGAACACCCCCAGAGACATGTTTTGCACCCCGTCACACTTTGCAATGCTATAGATATCGCCTGTTGTTTTTAACCCATCATTACTTAGGAATGTTTGAGCTAAGACTGACACAGCGGGTAAAACTGGTCGAAATGACGTCATTTCAACCCGTTTCGCCCACTGGGGAAAGACTAGGAGGCAGAAGGAGAGACTAACGTTAACCCAATTAGGCCTGGTGATTGATTTTCCCCATTACAGTAGTGAGAGGCTAATGAGAAGTGTTTGTGTGGGTGGTTATAATGATGTCTAGGTAACACGATCTTTAATTAGACAGTATGATATTTACCATGATCCTCTCTCTCTCTCTCTCTCTCTCTCTCTCTCTCTCTCTCCAACCCCTCTCTCACAGTAACCTTAGCAACAACAAGCTGCGGGATATCCGTGAGGGGGCCTTTGACGGAGCCGGGGGGGTCTTGGAGGTTCTGCTGACTGGCAACAAGCTGCAGGCACTGCAGGGACGCATGTTTAGAGGTCTCACTGGACTCAAGACACTGTGAGTGGAACCGACCGGCCATCTTAAGGATATCGAGGTTTAGAGCCGATGCCCTTCTTCAGGGTTCCCACTAGATGGCCAAGCTGCAAAGTCAAAATTGGCTATATCGTAAAATGTATTTAAATGTATTAAATGTGTTCAAATTACATTTTAGTTCTTAATTGAAGGTTAGGGTTAGGCATAAGTCCAGCAGTGTGGTTAAGGTTAGGGTTAGGTTTAAAATCAGATTAGAAGTAGAGAAATTGTAGAACTAGACTGCTTCTGACTTTGCAACTTGGCCAGATAGTGATGGCCCTTCTTCAGCGGTCAGATATGTTTGCTGTAGTGACAGTAATTCATCACAAACTTTATTAATGCGTAGCTAATATAATAATATACATTAATATCATAATAATAGTATCATTTACAGTAAGCCATATAGCTTTTATCCAAAGAGACAGTAGTGCGTGCGTACATCTTATGAATCTATCCTTTTTTGGGTTTTTTAATCTATATCTTTGCATTGTTGGAATTGTTGGAAAGGGACCCGTAAGTAAGAATTTCACTGTTGTCTACGAAGCATGTGACAAATGCCGTGCCCACAAATACCGTGCCCACAAATACCGTGCCCACACAATGAATTCGCTCTTACTCCACAAACATTCACAGACACACACACACACTCCCAAACAGACAGTAGTTGCTATGTAACATGTACCCGTTCTCTAAACAGATGTCTAGATACTGAGTGAGTTCATTCTGGGAAATAATATTTAGAAGATAACTGACGCAAGTCCCCAAGAAAACAACAGGCCCACTGACGTCACATCAACCACACAATGTCTCTCTCTCTCTCTCTCTCTCTCTCTCTCTCTCTCTCTCTCTCTCTCTCTCTCTCTGTCGCTCGCTCTCTGTCCAGATTAGATGCACAGTCATAGCCACCTTATTTAGACACAAAACAGAGCAAACAATTCATGCTCTATAGCCGAACTGATGGCCAGAAAGGCTTTCTGAGGGGGCCTCTTTTGGCCCTAATGAAGCAAACTTGGGGGGGGGGGTCGAGAGAGCCGAGCATGGGTGCAAATGAATGGATCATGGTCCTGCAATATTGAATTTAGTGGCTTTTAAATCCCAGGAGCATGTTCCCAAATTGAGTTTGCCTGTTTCAGATCCCTGCCTGTCAGAGCCTAATGCTGAATTTGCTGCTTTCACATTTTCATCACAGACAGGCTCTGGTTTGCATTTCCCCCGTTTTCTTTTTTTTGGTTTTCTTCCCAGTGGCTTTAGTTTGAAAGCCCTGATTGTTTTTGGCCGGGGTGCACTACTCACTCCCTCCCTCCCCTGGGCTTTTTCCTCTTCCTTTCTCACCCCTACCCCTTCTTTCCCAACTTCATCATCACCGCACCCCCCCCTCGCTCTCTGGGTTGGGGTGCCGTGCCATGCTGCCTAACCTAACCCTGGCAGCCAGGCAGCATCTGCCCCACACAGGCCCTCTGCCAGGCAGCAGATGTGGACAGTTGACCCAGGATGGTCCCCAGAGCTTGCCTTCTGTGCCGTACCTCTCCTCTGGCTCTCACCCCCCCAAACCACTAATGAGTGCTGGCAGGGCACTTTTGCTCCCCCTTCCACCCCCCACCCTCTCTTCCCGTTCCATGGGTCCCCAAAGCCACTGTACACTTGCCCGGACAAAATCAAACTCCCCTTCTGGGCCAAAACACTTCTAGTCACACTAACATTGGATTATACCAGACCCTGATTAGGTCTGGGCTTCTCTGGATGTGTTGAGAATATGGGCCTCCGTTGGCCCCAACCACACCTCCCCAGAGCTGGAGGCATGTTCAACACCTGTCTACACTGCAGTCTAACAGTCTCACATCACAGCAGCTCACTTCAATGCTGTTTAGGAGCAGCTCTCATTCAGTAGACAGGCTGTAAGAGATTACAGTAGAACTTGGGCTTGTAGTTTTACCTAGTCAGGTCATGGATTCAGGAAAAACTCCTAGTTCTGCTGATCATCTGTGCCACAGTGTTCCTATGTTCCCCATCTCACCATGCTATCGCTCTGTGTGTGTGTGTGTGTGTGTGTGTCTCCACAACAGGATGCTGAGGAGTAACCAGATAGGCTGTGTGGACAACACCACTTTCACAGGCCTGAGCTCTGTACGTCTGCTGTCCCTCTACGACAACCGGATCTCCACCATCGCCCCGGGAGCCTTCACTACGCTGCACTCTCTCTCCACCATGTAAGCCTTCCCTCTCTCCATCTCTCTCTCCATCTCTCTCTCCATCTCTCTCTCCATCTCTCTCTCCATCCACAACCTGATTGTCTGTGTGATCACCACCCTCTCCATGTTAGTCTCATCTCCCTCCCTCCTTCTCTACCCACCTGTCTTCCACCTTATCCATACTCTGTTCCGCCTCCTCATTTTACATTGGTTTTTACATTGTATTCAGTTAGCAGACACTTTTATCCAGAGCAACTAGGGTTAAGTGCCTTGCTCAAGGGCACGCCGGCAGATATTTCGCCTAGTCGACTCTGGATTCGAACCAGCGACCCTTCCCATTTCTGGCCAAGCGCTCTTAACCGCTAGGCTACCTGCCGTCCTCCTCCTCTCCCGCCGCTCTTCCTACCACCTGACCGTCTGAGGGATCACGCCGTCCTCTGACACATCCCAGTCTGGAAAGACAGACAACATCCAGTGTTTTATCTGCAATCACAGCTCTCTATGGGTTTAGAATAGTGCTTGCAGATGGTCTGGGTAATTACAATTCCGTTTTGTCTCAGTCTCTCGACCCTTGCTATCAAGCTATCAAGCGCCCTCTGAAGCGTCAAAAAAATATAGTTGTATCTTTCCAAAACTAGCAACAGCATGAGAATTGTCCTTCTTGGCTGCTCTACAAATATCGACTCTCATTGCAGTGGAACATGATTTGAAACGGTGCAATACTTTCGTCGATAGCGAGGAAGTTGTGTCATGTCTGAGATGGGACTGTCAGATGTGATCGGTATTGACATGTGAAGAGACCTAATGCTGCCATTGAAAAGACATTGTGGGAGTCAGTGTTATGCCTCGTACCCATCGCCACCCAGGAGAGGATGTATTAATAACTGAACATTTATCAGATGAATAAAAGATTAGAGGCTGACATTTCCGGACGTGCACCACCAGCACCTCACATGCAACCCGTACACAGAGTCATGTTCATGTTTAGAATGCCAGAGGTTTCTCCCTCTCCTTCCTCCTGCTCTCGCTCTCTCCCTCTTCCTCTTCCTCCCTTTCTCTCGCTGTCCCCCCCGCTCTCTCCCTCTTCCTCCCTTTCTCTCGCTGTCCCTCCCTCCCGCTCTCTCCCTCCCTCTTTCCCTCTCTCTCTCTCCCTCTCTCTCTCCCTCCCTCTCTTTCCCCCTCTCTCTCTCTCCCTCCCTCTCTTTCCCTCTCTCTCTCCCTCTCTCCCTCTCTTTCCCTCTCTCTCTCCCTCTCTCTCTCCCTCCCTCTCTTTCCCTCTCTCTCTCCCTCCCTCTCTTTCCCTCTCTCTCTCCCTCCCTCTCTTTCCCTCTCTCTCTCCCTCCCCCTCCCTCTTGACTCTCACGGAGAGGGAGGGAGAGGAGAGTGAAAGCGCTGCTGTGGTCTGCCAGCTCTCTAATTACCCTGCGGCTGACACAGCCGGATCCGTTTCAGTGCGGCCCGCCTAAAAATACCGGCTGGGTTGTGAACCAGCACTGCGTAGAGCAGGCTAGGCCAGGCCAGGCAGCACTGTGTTTGCCCAGCTGTTATCCCAGTGTACAAGTGCAGCAGAGAAACAGTCAATCAGGCTGAGCCAGAGCGGCCTCCTGATCTCTCTCGCTCTCTCTCTTCTTTTCTCCTCTCTCAGGCCTAAATTAGAGCCGGGAGGCAGCAAGTGTTTCCACTCGGTGGGTGGGACCATTTGGGTGAAGGCAACAGTCAGGACAGAGGTTACTCTGTGGGGGGGGGGGGGGGGCTGCCATGATTATCGCACCACAAATAGCTTCTTCTTCTTTAGTTATGTTTTGACTTGCCATTTTGTGTCTCATTAATAATATTAGCTTAAACTGTTCTGTACTTTTCTGTTACTTTTGTTATTGTGCTTTATAAAAGCATCTGCCTGCCTGGAGATACAAAGCAATGGAAAATGTATTTTCTCATTATTTTCTCTTCTCATAGTAAATAATTACAACAATACTTTGTTTACCGGAGGATACACAAGCAATGATTCTATTCAAACTCTATGGCGAGGGGAAAGACAGAACGTATGGCGTTAAAGGGGTGCCTTTTTACACATGCAAACTTAAAACTAAAAAATAAATACTTTCAAATATCAACATTCAATTGCATGGTAGATTTGTTTCGCCTACAGAAAACCATATTTTCCCATCTCAGGCATTACAGTCTATTTGAACTGAAATCATTTTATCTGCACTCGTACCACACTGTCTGTCAACCGTGTTACTGACACTTGTGTCACTGTCTAACTAATGTTTAAAAGCATGTTTGAGATAAAAATCCAACATTTTCTCATTGTACAAATACACTCACATATCAAACTAGTGAAGGTTTGAGGTGAAGATCGGCCATTACTCCATATGTGGTGAAGGAGCATGGGACCACATGGTGTTCATGAAATTGGGAATTTTACATCATGTAAAACATAATGAAAGTAAAATCAAATCACATTTTTTCCTAACATTAATTGAGCGAACAGGGTTGACGTGTTGAGCTCGACCACCTCAGTCAAACGGTGATAAAACAAGTATAAATAGACCAAAAGAGAGAGAAGTCTAATTTCCTTTTCCATCCTGCTGTTCGGAGGACCCGGACGATGTCACCTGCTGTCAATCATTCAACTTGGTGGAATGATAAAACGTTTTTACGGGGTAAATTGTTTGAATAACAGGGTTGGCCTTGAACAGACGTCAATTCATCACTAATCGCGTTAATAGAAATAATGATATTCAGAAAGGACTTTGTTAAAGCAGCAAAATAATTAGGCCTTTTTAAAATGATGATGAAACTTGGATAAATGTTGGGAACAAGTGGGTTGAAATCTTCCCAGAAGGGACACGGGGCTTGACGGAGGGACATGTCAAAACGCTGAATTTTGGCACTTCACATTCATTGAAGTCTCCATGTGGTCTGTATTAGTGCAATTCATTCAATATACATGTAACCGGCTTTTCAATTCAATATTGGTGGATTTCCACTTAACATATCAAAAGGAATCAATAGGTGTCCATTTCCTGGAACGACCCAAATCTCTGCGGTGAGGCCGGGTGGATGACGGTGCATTGTAAGGTCAACATCCTATAATGAATCCACACTGTGGGCTTTGATAGCACAGGAGTCGCCTCTGCTCTTCTGTTCTCAAAAAAGAAAGGCCTTCCCAGCTTATCCCTGTAAACTGTGGGCTGGGTTAGCCTTCCAGTCACTACCGGCCCCACATTACAGTCCTACACACACACAGGGACACACACTGAACCGCTTCCCATCTGGACTTGAGTGAGTCATCCCTGGAGGCACATTCGACTCTGCTCTTACTATCTGTCACTGTGTCTACGGGTGCTTAAGTGGGACTCACTCGAGGGTGAAAAGTTAAACACCACTAATGGCAGCTCAATGCTAGGTATAATTTCTTCCCACCATTTCCCAGGTCAAATACAGGTCACTAGATGACTCCTCCTGTATTGTCCTCTTCAGTGATCAGCTCACCTAGTCTAGTCTACACGGGTCTTGTACGTTGGCTGTCAAAGGTTACAAACCTGAAACCCAAGTGAGTCTGACTGTCATGTACTGACACATTTTCTATCTATCTATCGCTCTCTCTCTCTTTTTTTCTCTCTCTTTATCTTTCTCGCTCTCTCTTTTGCTCTCTCTTTCTCTCTCTCTTTCTCTCTCTCTTTCTCTCTCTCTCTTTTTCTCTCTATTTTTCTCTCTCTCTTTCTCTCTCTCTCTCTGTCTCTCTCTCGCTCTCTCTCTCTCTCTCTCTCTCTCTCTCTCTCTCTGTCTCTATTTCTCTCTCTCTCTCTCTCTCTCTCTCTCTCTCTCTCTCTCTCTCTCTCTCTCTCTCTCTCTCTCTCTCTCTCTCTCTCTCCCTCTCTCTCTCCCCTCAGTAACCTGCTGTCCAACCCCTATGTGTGTGACTGCCACCTGGCCTGGCTGGGTCTGTGGCTAAAGAAGACCAGGGTTGTGAGTGGGAACCCTCGCTGCCAGAAACCTGCCTTCCTCAAGGAGATCCCCATCCAGGACGTGGCTAACCCTGACTTTACCTGCGACGGTATGGTGCACACATAAATGCGTGCCTGCATGCACGCCACATACACCCCACATGCGCGCGTGCACACACACACACCTTCTATGTCTCTCACAAGCCTGGCCCTGTTTCTTCCACACCCCATCCATTTAACCTTCCATCACTAGTATTGAACAACACCTCTGTTTTCTGGCCCCAGGCACTTTGTAAAGGGTCTTATGACACCAGGCTTTGTCTCCAGGGGCCCCTGGCCCTGACTTCTGTCTCAGCTATTGTCACGCCTACCCGTCTACATCCATCTACAAGCCGTTCATACCTACTTCCCATGAAATCCCACTGGCTGCGTAAAACGCACCACGAAATCTGCTGCTTCCACCTGTTACTAGCTATAGGCCCAAGACCCTGAGTTCAGAATCTACTCAACCCCCTCACCTCCATGTCTCTGAACTTCTGTAGTCTACGGCGACATGCGGGACGCACGCACGCACGCACGCACACACGCACACACACACACACACACACACACACACACACACACACACACACACACACACACACACTGTCCACCCACATAGTTATTAACTCCAGTATGTGTCTGAGCAGGCCAGCAGGGATAGGGAGTACAAACTATGAGGCAAAATGGAACAGTAGTCGTAGGCGACCGCATTATCTCACGTCAGTGTGGGTTTTATGAGGACGCGATCATTTCCCCCTGCGGAGCGAGAGAGTGAGAGAGGCCTGCGAAACTGAACTGTGGCTGTAAAGTTTAACTCCAGAAAGGAACTGCGGTGTGGCTTCTGTCTGGCTGAGCCCGGGACCGCTATCTCTCTCTCTCTCTCTCTCTCTCTCTCTCTCTCTCTCTCTCTCTCTCTCTCTCTCTCTCTCTCTCTCTCTCTCTCTCTCTCTCTCTGCCTCTTGTCAAATGCTCCGGGGTCTTGGGAAAATAGCACTTAAACTCTTAAGGACTGTAGGGATTCGCTCCAAAAATGTTCTCGTATAGTCAATCCAATTGTAAATTGTAATGGTGATGTACAGTCTATATACTGTAAGTCCCTAACCCAGACAGTCGAGTTGTAGCCATAAAGTTCCTTGCATGGGGTTTCTAGCTTTATTTGTTCAGATAGCTATAGCAGGCCACAGATGGACCATTGTAAGGTTTCATTTAGCCCTGAAAGCTACATGCTTAACAAGAGGGAGCGGGCGGAGGGTTTAGTGCACTCTGTATCCCTTCACCTCGAGGTCTACATAGCTGCAGCTACAATGACACACACTGACTCACTCCTTCTATTTTTACACGACAGTAACTTCAATTACACTTACGGTGTATTTTTTTGGGGGGGGGGGGGGGGGGGTTTGTTTTGATTTGCGGGGAACACATTTTGTGGAGATTTGACGTCGTCCCCCCCAGTGTAAAAGTGAGTCAGCGATTACGACTAGACTAGCTCCATCCCTCTCTCCCTCCGTCCCATCCAGACCCGAGGCCTCTCTAGGCAGGCAGGCAGCAGCAGCCAAGCCCCAGTCCCAGACCCAGGCAGTGCTGTGTGTGTTATTGTTGGAGCAGACCTCAGACTTCATTACCTTCCATTAGTGTCTTAATTCCCTGTTTCTTTTTCATCTGGGGTGCAATTCAAGCCTTTGCAGATATCATCTCTCAGGCCTTAGATTAAAGAGGAGGGGAGGGGAGGGAGGGAGGGAAGCAGGGAGGGAGGGAGGGAGGGAAGCAGGGAGGGAGGGAGGGAAGCAGGGAGGGAGGGAGACTCAGGCCAAGAACAATATTATGTGGCTGATCTTTAACTCCTGTTTTTCTGCATCTCTTATTATGATTAAATGTTTACTGTAATAATGGTTGAATTTCGACCCGCCAGGCAAGGCAGCTGGGGGAGAGATTTGGGAAGTGGTGGCGCAATTATCAGATTCCCCCTCCACTTTGGGCTTCATTTATAGAGTTCTACTTTCAAAGGGGCCGAGTAAATTCTGGCAGTGTTGCCGGGTTGTGAGATGTCTATCACAAACCATTTCCACCCTCCCCTCTCGAGCTACTCTTCTAATGTGAGTGGGACGGATCTTAAAATAGTGCTGAGAGTAAGAGTAAGTGGAGTCACCCATCTGACTTAGTCTTATTTACTCTCTCTGTCTCCCTCCCCTCTCACTCTCTCCTTCCCTCTCTCTCCCTCCACCCCCCCGCCCTCTTTCTCCCTCTTTCTTTCTCCTTTTCTCTCCCTCATTTCCCTCTCTCTCTCTCTCTCTCTCTCTCTCTCTCTCTCTCTCTCTCTCTCTCTCTCTCTCTGTCTCTCTCTCTCTCCCTCTCTCTCTGCAGGCACTGAGGAGAATGTGTGTTTTCCGGTGTCTCGCTGCCCAGAGTTGTGCACATGCTCAGACACAGTGGTGCGCTGCAGTAACCGGGGGCTGCGCACTCTGCCCAAAGGCATCCCCAAGGACACCACTGAGCTGTGAGTCCCATACACACACACACACACACACACACACACACACACACCATATATACCTTTCTCTCTCTCTAACACACACACACACACACCACCTCAGACTGGCTAGCCTGGGTCTGGCCTTCCTCACTATTATCCAGAGTATAGGTCATCCTCGGGGCTGAAATCAAACATGTTTCAGAAGGACAATTCAATAGTTTCATGTCAGAAATAGATGGAACAGATTTTTTAACCTGTCGGTTGAGAGGGATGCTGTGTCTGCCAGGAGGCCGGGTGAGGCCGGGTGAGGCCGGGTAGCTCCATAGTTGAAGGTCAGGGAGGCATGCCGTCGGGGGATACAGGGGGAATTCGTCATCACCAAACGGCTCAGTGTTCTGGGAGATGGAAAAGGGCACACACAGCCACTGACAGACTGCTGCATTAACACCACACTGCCTGGCCACTTTACCATCACACCTTAGAGGACGAAGTGGAGGGATGGAGAGTGGGGTGGAGAGAGAGAGAGAGAGGGAAAGAGAGAGGTGGTGGAGGCATAAAGAAAGAGAGATAGTGGAGAAAGATGAGCGAGGGAGAAAAGGAAAGTGAGAGAGATGGTGGAGGAGTAAAGAGAGGGAGATGATAGATAGAGCGATGGCCAGGGAAAGGAGAGAGGGAGGAGAAAAGACAAACGGTGTTGCGAAGCAGTAACAGGGTCTATGAGAGCCAGTCGGGGCCCCTGACAGCTAACACATCTGCTGTTCCTCCTCCGACAGACTATTAGACTCTCTCTCTCTCTCTCTCTCTCTCGTTGAAGAACACAGCTTACCCATACACACCCTCTCACCAATACACACCCCTACACACACTCTCACAAGTACACCTCCCTACACACAGTCTCACCAATACACACCCCTAAACACACTTTGAGCAATACACATCCCTACACACACTCTTACCCATAAACACAGCTTACCCATACACACACTCTTACCCATACACACACTCTCACCAATACACACCCCTACACACACTCTCACCAATGCACACCCTTACACACACTCTCATCCATACACACCCCTACAGGCACTCTCACCTCCACACACCCTCCCTACCCATTACAGGAAAGGCCTCCTTCCTCCAGCCCTGGCATAGCCCTGATTATCTATTGATTCGCTGTGTACCTGATGCTACATCATTCCTTTGTGGATGAGCTGTTCCATAAATATGCTCTTCCATGAATCAGGACATAACCAAGGGATTTATAGTGATTGGGTGATTTTGAAGTGGTGGAGTGTATGTCTGCGTGTTTGATATAACCCCAGGATCTAATGCCTTCACCTCCCTCCTCATTTCAGATACATGGAAGGGAACCTTCTGATGTCCATCCCCAAAGAACTGTCCACACTTAAGCAACTGTCTCTTGTGTATGTATCGTGTCTATTCCAAGTCAGATCACAAGTTAAATCATTGTATATTCCTCACTGGTCATAGGTCCTGCATAATGTTCACAATGCCAAAACAATCTCAATTGTATTGAGATATTTTGCAGCAGAGGACATTGTGTATTATTTACTGAAACATTGAAACTGACCATTTGGGTTTGTGTCAAGGCGAGACAGTTCTGTGTTGTCTCTGTGGACTTTAAAGGTGTTTCTCAGCTCTGGTTCTTCCCTGAAGTGACCTTGCGTCCTGTTGTGTGTTTGGTATCACATAGAGACTTAAGCAACAACAGCATCAGCACTGTGGCCTCCATGACCTTCAGCAACATGACTCAGCTCGCCACTCTGTGAGTTACCATGACGACGCGCCACGGCCGACCGGCTGTCTGGCCACACCGGGCTGGACACAGTGGCCTTAGTCACTTTTATAGTCGTATAAAACACACTCACATATATACGCACACACACACACAAACACACACACACACACACACT